>NW_022436976.1:32289654-32366981 GCF_009761245.1 Sapajus apella | reverse complement strand
ATCTAAGTACTCTGTTTCTACATGCCACTGTTTGGCCTACAGCACCTATGGGAAGGCTTGTGATTGAATTTTGCCCAGTGAGGCTGAAGGGGAAATATGCCAGAAGCTTCTGAGAAAGATGTTCCTCTTGAAATGAATGATACATGAAGAGAAAGTCCATTTGGGCCAGGTGCAGTGGTTCACGCCTGAAATCCCAGCACTTTGGGAGACTGAGGCACATGGATCACTTGAGGTCAGGAGTTCGAGACCAGCCTGGCCAACATGGTGAAACTCCATCTCTACTGAAAATACAAAAATTAGCCAGGCGTGGTAGTACACACCTGCAATCCCACCTACTCGGGAGGCTGAGGCAGGAGAATCGCTTAGACCTAGAGGAGGAGGTTGCAGTGAGCTGAGATCAAACCACTGCACTCCAGCCTGGGCAACAGAGTGAGACTCCATCTAAAAGAAAAAAAGAAAGCCTGTTTGCCTTTGCCCCCTTGCTTCCCATTCTGGATACCGCTGTTGAGACATGTCGTCTGGTGCTGTGGCCGCTGTCTTATGAACATGAGGAGAAACATCATGGACACACTAACGATAGCAGAGTGAAAGGACTGAAAGAGCCTGGGTTCCTGGGGACACGCTGATGAGCTATTGAGCCAAACTAGGTCCACCCATCTCCAGGTTTCTTGTTAAGAATAATGTCTTTATGGTTTAACCTGTTGTGTATTGGGTTTTCTGTTGCTTACAGACACACACACACACACACACACACACACACACACCCTAAATTATACAAATACCAACTTCATAAGATGGTTCTAATAAACCATACATTGTAAGTACTTAGCACAATACCTGGCACAGTAAATGGCTGCTATAAATAGTAACAACACTGATCAAACATAAGTAATGATTTAAAAGAGCAAAAGTTCCACAACACAACACAGATAAGATGAGTGGGTACTGATTCAGCATGACGAGAAACATCTTTATATTCCTGGTGAAGAGGGGCTAGGGAGACCTTGAGGTCTAAGACATTGATTGCAGTGACAAATCCTCATCTCAGGGAGTAAGCTGCACCGCTGCCAGAGCACACATGCTATTGGAGAGGAAAGGCCTGGGGTTCTTTGCCAGGTTTCCATCACCCCTCTCACAAACTGACAATCACCCTGTCAGCAGCTCCGATTCATGTCTGAAGCCTAACAATCATGTGTATGTGAATTCCCAGCCTTGCAAAGGCACAGGGTTCTTTTAACCCACAGAACCTCTTTTCAGAATACTAAATTTTACAGAATTTTCTAAAAACATGTTTTATTTCTTTATGGCAGGAAAGATAGATACACTGACATATATGAATATAATTTAGGAATGTAATTTCCATAGATATAGCCTATTATTTTGAATCACCATGGTATCACAAGACCACATATAGTTTACAAATGAAATCACTGATTTTTGAAATACAACCTACTGGAACACAAGAAAAGAAAACAATAAGATAACATGTGAAAGTATCTAGTATAATACAAGTAATACTTCTATTAATGTAGAGGTAATATAGTAGGTACTCAATAAATAATCTGAAAGTTACCAGATTTTTTTTTCATCACTCTGTTTTACCAAAGAGGCAAATGACAAGATTACAGATTAACATGGGGAATAAACATATGCACATACTCATATCCTTATCCAGTATGTCTAAGATTAGTGTACATCCATCCAAAAGCCCTACGCCTTCTGTGCCTATGGTGCTATCTACCAAACATTGATTTTTATAACTGATGGCCATAAGGCTTTGCAGATCTCTGAATTAGTAATCATCATCAGTATATCTGTTATAAAAAATGATCAAATATACAGACAAAAATTCATCAAGAATTGGAAGGCAAAGGGTTTTTCTAGTTAGCTTGCAGTTAATTGAATAAAACCACCAATTATTGAACATTTTGGTTAATTGAGATTTTCTTGTGTGCTGTACACATATCTCCTCTTTCCTCCTTTACAATAAAGAGCAAAATTAGTGGTAGCTCAACTTTTCATATTGTGATTTTCCAAAATCAATGGTCTCTGCTTCACTAGAGACTAAGAGCATTCATTCCTTAGAGGCAATTTCCACTCTTTATAACATGGTAGATTGTTTTCTACTTGTTTGTATGAAATTTAATGTTTACTTTTGCAGCTGCGGTCTTGATTTTTGAAGCTTCAGGTAAAGGTTGTACTTTTAGAAAGAAATAGTTATTTCAGGTGCATTTCCTAGTCCCATAACGTCTTAAAACAGCTTTGTTGAAAGAGAATTCATATACCATGAAATTCATTCTTTTAAAGTGTGCAACTCAGTGGCTTTTAGCATATTCACAAAATTGTGCACCATCACCACTAATTTCAGAACACTTTTGTCACCCCCAAAAGAAACTCTTTATCCATTAGCAGTCGCTCCCCATGCCTCCCTCCCACCTTCACCCACCACTCCAGCCTCTGGCACCAATGTACTTTCAGTTTCTGTGGGTTGCTTAATCTGAACATTTCATACAAATGGAATCTACAATATCTGGCTTTTTGTATTTAGCATCTTTCACTTAGAGTAATGATTTCAAGATTCATCCATGTTGCAGCATGTATTTTATTTCTTTTTATGGCAAATAGTAATTTATTCCTTTTTATGATGAAAACATTCCATCGTATAGATAAGCAACATTTTTATCCATTTGTTAACTGACAAGACATTTGAGTTGTTTCTACTTTAGGGCTACTATGAATAAAGTGTCTCATGATTATTTTTATGGAGGTGAAATTCGTATGACATACAAGTAACTATTTTGAAGGGTACAATTAAGCAGCATTTAGCAGATTTAGAATGTTGTTCCACCACCACCTCTTTCTATTTTCAAAACTATTTTTATCACCCTGGAAAAACACTTGATGTCCATTAAATAATCATGTCCTGCTACGGTTTGAATGTGTCACCCAAAGCTCAGGCATTGGATACTTAATCCCCAATGCAACAGTGTTGAGAGGTGGGATCTTTAAGACGTGATTAGGTCATGAGAGCAGAGCCCTCATTATTATTAGCCTATTATTGCTATCATGAGTTTGTTATTCCAAGAGCACATTTGTTATAAAAGCAAATTTGCCCTCTCTTGCCACTGTCTCCCTCTCTTGCCCTTCCACCTTCCTCAGTGAAGTGATGCAGTATTCTGGCCTCCTCAGCAGCACCATGCTCTTGGACTTCCCAGTTTCCAGTACTGTGAGCCAAATAAACTTCTACTGCTTATAAATCACCGAGTCTGTTGTATTTGTGTTAAAATAGCCCAAAACAGACTAAAACAGAAAGTTGGTACCGGAGAGGGGCTGCTACTATACAAATACCTGTGAAAGGGGCTTTGGAAGTGAATAATGGGTAAAGCCTGGAAGAATTTAGAGGTGCCGGCTAGAAATGCATGGGTTACTATGAATGAGGCATTAAGGGAAATTCTGGTGAGGACACAGAAGAAAAGAGCTGTGTTTTTGTTTTCAAAAGGTTATAAAAAGGCATGAGAATGTAGATTTTGTCAAAGGGAAAGTAATTTTGTCTAGTTTTGAGGTTTTTAAAAGTTGTTTTAAATGAAGGAATAAAAAGAATGGATATAGAAAGATGGGGAAAGAAAGAGAATGGGAAAATTGTAAGAGGTTGTAAAAGGTTTATGGAAACCTTACCTTGTGGTCAAAACTGATTGGGATTGGATAGACTTGTTTACAAAGTTTATTAAGGTTGGCTTTAGTATTAATAACACACTGATACAAAGGTAAAATTTAGTCTTCTCATTTGAACAAGATTTTTGTGTTGTATTAATAAGAGAGATAGGAAAAGATTTGTGTTACCTTTGAGTAAACCACAAGAAAAGATATAAAGGGGAGAGAGGAAAGACACATTCAGTTTGCCTCATGGTATCTTTATTAGGTCTTTTGATTGCTTGGGAAACTGAGTCTCCTCTCTATTAAAGAGTAAAAGATTTTGTTTTTTGAAATCTCTGAATTATTACTTTGGCTAAATGAATAACTATCATTTTCCAAGTGACCCATGATCCTATTTTGAGCAAATGCTTTAATCTTTGGTATTTGACAAACTTTCCAAAATCAAAATTTCATATTCTAAGTTCAATCTTTCTGACCTCAAACTAACTTTTTGGATATTAGGACCCCTGAAAGTCTAAGAGAGAGATATTAGACTTGTTTGGTATTGGCAAATACGAAATAGAGTTTAACTTTATTTGGGTTATATTTGTATAAATGTGTTTTAATATATGTTCCAAAATTGTGTAAGACTCCTAAAATTCTGATGTCTTAGTATGAATTATCAGTAATAATTATGATTATTATGTTAGGCCGGGCATGGTGGCTCATGCCTGTAATCCCAGCACTTTGGGAGGCCAAGGAGGGTAGATCACAAGGTCAGGAGTTCGAGACCAGCCTAGCCTGGCCAATATGGTGAAACCCCATCTCTACTAAAAATACAAAAATTAGCTGGGCATGGATGTGTGCACATGTAGTCCCAGCTACTTGGGAAGCTGAGGCAGGAGAATCACTTGAACCAGGGAAGCGGAGGTTGCAGTGAGCTGAGATCACACCACTGCACTCCAGCGTGGTCACAAAGCGAGGCTCCATCTCAAATAATAATAATAGTTATTATTATTATTATGGTTATTATGTTAAATGCCACAAAAATAACCACATTTCCTTGTCAGTTATATCTTTAACCATGGCTATTCTGGATTTTGTCATCCATAGACAATTATTGTTTTGACTCTTTTCAAAAACTGGTTTATAGTTGGCTACGGTCTAAAATTTGCTTCTTCTTCAAGAAATTATTGCAAAGGACTTTCCCAAGTACTCTTGAATACAGGTTTCTGACAACTTTAGAGATCATACTATTGGACTAGGTAAAAACTTCCAAACCTCTAATTAAAAGGTTGATATGTTTATGAAGATTGCTAGCTCAGGCCAGGTGCGGCAATCCCAGAACTTTGGGAGGCCAAGGTGGGTGAATCACCTGAGGTCAGGAGTTTAAGACCAGCCTGGCCAACAGAGTGAAGCCCCATCTCTACTAAAAATACAAAAATTAGCCAGGTGTGGTGTTGGATGCCTGTAATCCCAGCTACTAGGGAGGCTGAGGCAGGAGAATCGCTTGAACCCAGGAGGTAGAGGTTGCAGTGAGCTGAGATCATGCCATTGCTCTCTACCCTGGGTGACAGAGCAAGATTCCCTCTAAAAAAAAAAATTGCTAGTTCAATATCAAGTGGAATAAGAATTAATTAAATATAACTAAACTAATAAAGAACTAAAGTAGTTTTTATGAACTTTTTGTTTAAAACAAAAAAAGATTTTGAGGGTTTTTTTTGTTATTCTTTTTATGTTTTGTTTTCTAGAGTCAAGAAAACTTTTTTTCTTTTGAGCTGTATGTATTTTACAACAATTAGGTAGAGTATACCTTTGTGGGCAAATCGGAAGCATTTATCTTTCTCTGATTTCTCCAGAGTTTGGAAACTATATGTGAGTATTCTTATTTTATGGCAATATAGTAATTTGTATAAGTTCAATATGAATCTGTTTTCTTTTCTAACAGGGCACATTAGAGGTTGGTTATTTTACTAAGGTTTTGACTGGAGTGTCATATTTTCCAGTAAGACCAGATTGCTTTGACAAATAGAGGTTGACTTTATAGAGCTGATTAAAAGCCCCTTGGAAAGATTGGCCTTGTACCTTGTCTATGAGGTTCCATAAGGTTTCCAACCTGTGTTAAGTGAAAATGTCACTTTCTGACAGGTCTATGAAACTGAAGTTATTTTGGAATCTCAAAGAAAGAGGAATGCACCCAGTTCATACAGCTACCACAAGCGCAGTCTAACGGCGAATCCCTGGCTTGGCTTTCTAGCCATGAGGATTTTAAAAGTCTAATCTGAGATTCTGATTTTAAAACAGACTATATGGCCAATCACTATTATTACTACATTTTATGCAAATAATCAGTCCAAGCATAATAAGACTAAAACTTTTTTTTTTTTTTTTTGAGACAGAGTCTCACTTCATCACCAGGCTGGAATGCAGTGACGTGATCTCAGCTCACTGCAACGTCCACCTCCCAGGTTCAAGAGATTCCCTCCTTCAGCCTCCTGAGTAGCTGGGACTATAGGCACGCACCACCATGGCAGGCTAATTTTTAGTATTTTAGTAGATGCAGGATGTTTCACCATGTTGGCTAGGATGGTCTCGATCTCCTTACCTTGTGATCAACCCGCCTCAGCCTTCCAAAGTGCTGCAACTACAGGCATGAGCCACTGCGCCTGGCCAAGACTAAAACTTATTTTGCAAATAAATTTGTCTTAATATGATTTGTCGTTGATCAAAGTAGGGGACAGGAGACAGAAAAATTATGTTTCAAAAGAAAAATCATAGGACACATATTATTAGGTTCTAGCCTTGTCCACTGTTTTTGAGTTTTTGTTATTTTCCTATAATTTGGACTCAATTCTGAATTCCTTTCTGGCTATATGTCTCCAAACTAACATTTTCAAATTTCTCTGACTTGGAATCATTAGAAATAGTTAAAACTGTGCCTTCCTTAAAGCCCAGCAAACTGAAGCTAGACAACTTAAACAAACTTCAGCAACTTACATATAAACAGCTTTCATGCTTGCTGAAGTATGGCCTACTGAAAAAGTTCATTTAAACACCTGATTCGAACTATAGTCTGAAGTTGCCACTGCAATCTGAAGGTGCTTCAGAGATGCTAGGAAAGCTTGTCTATAGACTACTCTAGACATTAACTTTTTTCTTCTGTTTCCATAGAAATGCCTCTTATTAAAGATCTGTTTGCCAGCATCATATAGAGAGAGCCAGTCTGCAATGACACCTCCTGGAACAGGTCACAACTGTTTAACCAAACTCATCTATTCTCAGGGCTGAGACTGATCCAAGAAAATACAGAACGATACACTTAAATTTACTCTTTTCTGTTTATCCTAATTTGTTTTTCCACTCCTTTGTACATCTGTAGCTGACAACTTCTAATCCAAATCGCTCCAAAGCTATTGGCTTGGCTTTTGATGTGTGAAACCTTTTAAAGCTTCAAAGTGGGGACTGAAGAAAATAAAAATATTTCACCCTAAAATATATTTCCTTGACGTATTTTGAGATGGCTGTCAGAGAGCCAGCAAACAGAAGTAAGCATGCAAAGCTGTCTTTTGTGGGGGAGATTTACATCTGTAGAGAATTTGCATTGATGCAGCCAGGCTTTCCTTTGTCTGGATCTAGGAAAGATTAACTGAGAGTCTGACACCTTTAAAGGTCTGAAAGAAACACCATCTATTTTCTCTGAGGGCTACTACCTGTAGAATTTCACCTACATAACAAGACCACCTTTGCTAGTCAGGCCTTCTCTTCTCTCCCTCCCATAGCCTTGTGTGTGTTTGTGTGTGTATGCCGCCATAACCTGATTTGCCACAATCCAGGACCCCATTCTTTCTGTAACCTCAAGATGGTATAAAAGCTTCTGCACCCCACTGGAGTACTGGGTCATCATTCTGACGTACTCTATGTACATGTTAATAAATTGAATGCCTTTTCTCTTAGTAATCTGCCTTTTATGAGTTGATTTTTCAGTGAAACTTCAGAGGGTGAATGAGAAGTTTTCCCCTTTGCCCCTACATAATTTATTCTTCCCATCAGGCTGTAAGATCGCCAAGGGAAGGGTCCGTGTATTACGCTCATCACAAAACCTTTCTGCCTAGCACAGCGCATGGCACATGGTAGATATTGGTTGGTAGTGTTTTAGACTTGGGCATGGGCAGAATTACAACAATGCTGCTGAAATTTTGGCTGAAGCTCTCAAAATATACTGACACATACACACACACACACACACACACACATGTAGTTATAATCACATCGTTAATACCTACCCTATTCACACACCAACCCAAATAGTAGAATTCAGGAAACCAAGACAAAGTCTCCTAAGTGATAATAAAATTTAAATTACCTTTCAAATGGTTCTTTGCTCATGATTTAAAAAATAACTGATCTTCAAGACCACAAAAAGCAAGCATAATGTAATTGAATGGGTGTCTATCAAAATGTGATCTGACTTCAGTGATTATTTTGCCTTATTATTTTGCCTTCCAAAGGCTCAAAAGAAAGACTTTCTAAAGACTTGTGCAGCAAGAAAAAGTACTCATAATATTAACACTTTGATTCCTTCTCATCTTTATCATGTGATATTAACATGTAAATATGACCTTAGCTTTTTAAGATTTTTACCTACTTCCTTTATTTACTTCTCAAAGGACAGATCAATGGATGAGATTACAGCTATCATGAAATTAATTTCATATACTTGAGAAAGCTACTTTGATCACCACGTGGGGGAAAAGATAAATAGGCTAATATAGTTTCCTTAGCTGTAGGAACTAAGATTAGAGAAAAAAACTGTGATAAAGCCTTTTGCTGAAACTGTAATACCACACACAACACACACACACACGCGCACACGCACGCAAAAGTGCTGCATTTATGATCAGTCCCCTCAAGTTAGAACTGAGGCACTGAGCTGGTAAGCAAATGACTTAAATAATAAATTGAATATTGACTATTTTACAGTTTATTTCTAGACAATTTTTCCATAGGTTTTCCACAAGTAAGACACGCTGCAAACTCCTCCCTGGTACAAAATGAGGAAAGCTTTATCGAATGCACATAGTTTTTTTTTCAGGCTCACAAAGTGCAGGATTACAAGCCTGCACCACTTCCCCCCACCTGAAATTTTTTTAAGAAATAATTTTAAGGTACTATAAAAAACAGTTCAAGAAAATGATAGTCATTGGTTATATCAAGGTGCTAAGCTGGAGTAACAACGAACATATGGACTCTGGCTTAGACTATACCACTCATTAGCTACATTACTTTGAGCAAGTTATCTAGCATCTGAGTCTTAGTTTTATATAGAAACAAGAATTGTGATTATATGAGAAAATGAATGTAAAATGCCTAACAATGCCAGATGTATGCTATGGATTTTATTATTCGAATAAGATATGCATGATTTCACAGAAAATGTTAATTACAGATATAAGGGAAGAATAACCCCCATAAGTTCTTAGTTGGAGTTAACCTGTTGCAATAGACAAATTAAGAGAAAAAGAGAAGCTTATTATTTCACATATACATGAGATACTGAGAATGAGTAGTTTTCAAAGAGGTGGCTTTGAATTTCAGTTTATATATCATCTTCAACAAAGAACAGCGGGACAGGCATGGTGGCTCTCGTCTGTAATCCCAGCACTTTGGGAGGCCAAGGTGGGTAAATCACTTGAGCCCAGGAGTTCCAGACTAGCCTGGGGAACATAGAAAAACCCTGTCTCCACCAACACACACACACACACACACACAAGCTGGGCATGGTGGTATGTGCCTGGGGAACATAGAAAAAACCTGTCTCCACCAACACACACACACACACACAAGCTGGGCATGGTGGTATGTGCCTGGGAACATAGAACAACCCTGTCTCCACCAACACACACACACACACACACACACACACACACACAGAGAGACACACACAAAGCTGGGCATGGTAGTGTGTGCCTGTAATCCCAGTTATTCAGGAGGCTGAGGCTGAGGTGGGCTCAGGCTCGATCACCTGAGCCTGGGGAAGTCAAGGCTGCAGTGAGCTGTGATCACACCACTGCACTCCAGCCTGGGCAACAGAGACCCTGTCTCAAAGAAAACCCAGCAAATATTTATTAAGAGAAAATTTAGGAAAGGACTTTTGAGACTTTAGGGACAGCACCTTGGGGGAAGGCAATAAATTGCACATAAAGGCTAGCTAGTAAAAGCTTGTTAATACAGATTCCTCTAGTATCATCTCTATGCCTGTAAGAGTGTCAAGTTGTTTTCGGTGGTTAATCTTTGTTCTGTCTGGTAGGTAGGTAGGCAAGGTACTTTTTGTCATTGTTAATTTATGTCCTGCTCTTTGGCAAATAGGTGGAGGGCAGAGTGGTGCTCAACAATCCTTCATACTTTGGGGCAGCATATTCTGGTTTCCTACATAGTCAAGGTAAAACATTGAATAAAAATTTAAATTGTTCCAAGGAAATAATAACTAGGAAAAACCTTAATGATTCTGAATTCTTGTTATCTTTACTTAAATTACCTTTATTCTCTGTTCTCTATTGTCAGCGATCCCTCCCTCTTTATTCAGACATTTGTAAGCCACCAAAAAAAAGGGAGGGGGGAATAGAATGTACAGGAACTGAATATGAAAACTGCTGCCCAAACTAAGTAAATTCTTTTGCTCTTCACCCAGGCTGGAGTGCAGTGGCACGATCATAGCCTCAAACTCGTGTAATCTCAAACTCCTGGTCTCAAGTGATCTTCCCACCTCAGTCTCCCAAGTAGCTAGGGAATCTCACTATGTTGCCCAGGTTGGTCTTGAACTCCTGGCCTCAAGTGATTCTTCCTTCTTGGCCTCCTAAGCTGTTAGGATTACAGATGTGAGCCACCTGCCTGGCCAATAAACCCATATACCATATATATTACAAAAATTTTCTGTTATTATCAACAGAACAATCATGAAATACCACAGACCAGAACAAGTGGTCTCTTACTACCTTGAAAGCCACAGATTTTGCAGCAATTTCCAAAATTATATTACTAAAAGTACATAAAAATTGTTTAAGTACTTCCTACATTTTACAAGACAACAGACCGAAATGTATTTGCTTAAAAATTTTACAAAAATGAATCTGCATTAAATTTAACATTCTCCTTCACTGATAACTCCTTTTCAACAAACTTGGACACTAACCTCCTAAGGAAAACTGAGGTGTCTTAACAATAGATAATGATCCCTCCCAATATGATAAATAGAAGAATTAAATATGAATAAATTTCATTCCATTTCATTCAAAAGTTGACTTTTTCCTTCATCTCTTTATTATTCAACCAAGACAATTCAGACATACTTAAATCTAGACACTTTTAAACTTCTGTTAACTGCTAAACAGTTTACTATTACAAAGTTTAAACATTAACATATTCTAAGTTTGTAGTCTAATTTAAATAACTTTTTAAGGCAATCACGTTACATTTTGGTAAGTTATATCAAATGCCTTATTGAACTTTCTTATACACATTTTACAAACATCTCTAATCCACAGAATTTCACTGATTGTAAAATTTCCCCAATCAGAGATGTGAAGGCTACAGAGACCCAAAAACATGCTTTTAATTTCAATAAATTTTATGAATCTCAACCATTTTAAAGATTACTGAAACATCTACCAAATTAAGTGGAGCATTTACTATACTTAACGTGAGATTTTCCCTCCAAAGTAACCAAAACCATTTTTTAATATTCAACAGACAGTAGTTGGAATTTGCAGGGTTTGGGGTTTTTTCTTCACTTTTTTTTTTTTTAAATGTCAGGGGGGTATGGTCTTCTTTGGATGTATGGCTGTTGAAAGCTGAGTTATACAAAAGAAATCTTTGGAGAACAGAGGCTTTTCTTTACATATTTATTCCCAGAGCCTGCCCTTCATCTCTTTCTGGCTTTCCACATTGATCCAATTGTGGCACTTCCTGGAGAGAGCTATGTTCTAATCAGCAACATCAGGAAGAGAAGGGACAAAGCAAAAGGAGAAAATGCAGATCTTCTCATGTCTCTTTGAAAACAGCGAATACATTCTAAGCTACCAGGCAGTATAAGTCACAATTTAACGTTTAATAATTTTTACCTGTAATGGACATGAACAGGAAATATGCGACGAGTCCTTCATCTATTCAATAGGTGCCGGATTTCTATTGAGATGAACACCACGTACCAGAATCTCACTTTGTTCCCCGTCCATATAGTTGTGCTGACCTTAAAACCTCATTTGTAGGCTGTTCAGTAGTTATGCTTGGATAATCTCTACAGAAAGGGCGAATCAAAGGAGATAACACCTAGAGACCCTAAACTACCTAACATTACTTACTGTCAAGAATTTTTTCCTTTTAATTGCTGAAGAGCTATTGAGTTTAAAGCAACCATGCCAACTCCCCAAAGATAATGGTTCAAACCCCCAAACGAAACGTTTGCAATCCTCTGGAATTGCCAAAAAGAAGCAATCAGTCATTTAAAGAGAACTCAGACTGCATATTAAGTAACCTCTCCCCAAAATGTTAACATCTTACACACTAGCGCTGTGTGCATCTGATTCCCTAGTTGATGGAAATCTGGACCCACTGTGTCTACAACGGCTCACAACTCCATGCCTACTTTTTCTTCTTCAGCGGTTCGGGCGCTTGTGCCACGGGAGGGCGAGGCAGCTTGAGATACACCTTGACCAGGTCGTAGATGAACCACTGCAGGGCCGTTAGGGTGCCGATCATGAGGATGCGCGCAAAGAGGCCCTTCCACACGCCCACGAACCCCAGTCTTCGGAGGACGCCCAGGGCCGTGCTGCCTTTCTCCTTGTTCAGCACAGACACCACCGAGTCAGCGGGATGGGACACGATAGCGCAGAAGACGCCGGCGATGTAGCCGGCCACGAAGGTGACGCCCAGCTGCTCGGCCTTGGTGCACTGGCTCTGGGGCTTGGGCACCGCGTATTTGTAGAGCGCCTCCACCGTGCGCTCGAAGCAGGCGAACTTCATCATGGTGTAGGGGATCTGCCGCAGCCACAGCGGCGCCACGCCCTTGTAGAAGGCCCACAGGCCCTCCTCGCCATACATCCTGGGCGCCGCGGCCCGCAGGGTGCTGGCGTAGCCTGCCTGCGTCTGCACGCGGACCTTGACTGCCTCCATGGGCGCCAGCGCGATGTCGGCGAAGAACTCGGCGCTGGCCGAGGCCACCAGGTACAGGCCGGTTCTCCATGCGTAGGCCTTCTCTGGGCCCAGAAGCTCCGCGTAGCGGATCTTGAAGACCTCATAAAGGCCGAACTTGAAGAAGCCCTGCAGAGAGTAGCCGAAGAAGGTCGGGGCCCAGCCGCGGGCCAGGCCGCGCAGCCCGTCGTCGCGCACTGTCACGCCGAAGCCGCTCAGGATGCCCTTGTACCGGCCGGGATCCACTTGCATGCGGCACTTGACCAGGTCCAGGGGCACGATGGCCGTGTGCGTCAGTCCGCAGCTCAGCATCCCGCCCAAGCCGCACAGCAGCAGGTACCGGGCGGAGCCGTACTCCACGCTGGCCTCCTCCGCGGCTGCCGCCCACGGCCTGCAGCCGCCTGCGCCCACGCTTCTTGCCTGCAGCGCACTGCGGCCGCCAGGGTTATCCATGGCCGCGCTGGGTGCAGGAACACCCTGTCCTGAACCTCCCCCGCGAGCCCGCCCACCCAACGGTCCAGGCGAGAGCAGACCACCCGGCCCACAGCGCTTCGACCTGCACCTGCGCAGTGCGCTACGTGGCCCAACGGTTTAAGTAGGCGGCATTGCCCCGCCCCTTCCCCCGCCCCCAACACGTCCCGCCCCTTTGCCCTTTCAGCCCAATGGGCTCCTGGTAGCTGCAGGAACCCGCGCCCGCCGCACCTGGCCAGTGTTCAGTGGTCCCAGAGCTCACCTTGGGTGGTGGGCCGAGTCTTCACTACCTTGGTGACTTTGGTCCAGCTCGGCTGCCTAGTCCTCTACAAAAATTCGAAGAAAATAAACCAACAAGTAGAGACACGAGTAAACGCAGGAATAGGCGAGTACGTAGATGAGGAGGTAGGCGAGGGGGTGAAGAGTCGCCATGCACTGTTGCCTTCCTGAGAGGCCTTTCTCAAGTCCTTACCCAACGATGCCGGTTTAGGGGAACGGTCATCTCCATGGCAGCGGCGTTCCATGGTGCGAATGCGCAGAGACAGCCTGTGGCTTCCCGCCTTACATAACGTTCTCACCTAGCAGGTAGGTGACAGTTTCCTCCAGCTCACACACGACTCCTGTCTCCCAACGACGGTTGTAGTGGGAGCCTAGGAAGCATGGAGCACTCGCTGACTTTAGGAGGGGGGTGTGCTGATTATTTTCACTTGCCAGGTATTTTCTTTTCATTGACTACTGATTTTGGAGAATACGAAAGTGAGTCAAAAGCCCTGTTCTTTTGGGAATCTTGCAGTTTCATTGGCCTGAAAAATGAGAACTAAATGACTCCAGGTATAAATTAGTAGCATACATCATCCATTCCTTTACCCACTCCGTGCTGAGCACTGTGCAGGGCTGGAGGTTCAGCAAAGAACCAGACACACTCCTGCTTGCTTCTAAACAAGATTTTTTTAAAGAAAAAAAAATCAGTATTTTGATAAGTACTATAACAGAATTTGTTTTTTGTTTGCTTTTTTTGAGACAGAATCTCACTCCGCCGCCCAGGCTGGAGTGCAGTGGCATGATCTTGGCTCCCTGAAACCTCTGCCTCCTGGGTTCAAGCGACTCTCCTGCCTTAGCCTCCTGAGTAGCTGGGATTACAGGCATGTGCCACCCCACCCCGCTAATTTTTGTGCTTTTAGTAGAGATGGGGTTTCACCATGTTGGTCAGTGTGGTCTCAAACTCCTGACCTGAAGCAATCCGCCTCCTTCAGCCTCCCAAAGTGCTGGGATTACCGGCATGAGCTACCATGCCCAGCCTGTAACAGAATTTGAATAAAGTTCTAGATGAACGGTGAAGGAGCAACTAATTTTGCCTGATGAGGTTCAGAAGATTTCCCTGAGGAAGTGACAGTGTAGCTGAGTCTTGAAGGGTAAGTAGGAGTTTGCCACATAAAAAAGAATAGAAAGGCAATTTCAGCTTAAAGGAAACAAACCAAGTGCATTTCCTACTGAGGAGAGGTGATTAATTCAGTATGATAGAAATCAGCAAGGGTTGAGCCTAGAAAAATAAAATTGGATTGAATTAGGAAAGGCCTTAGTGTCTTATTTGGGACTTTGACTTTTATCCTGTAGGGCAGGCCTGTGTTTCTCACGGTCGTGATTCACAGACCACCTGCATCAGAATCACCTGGTGTGCTTTATTAAAAATCTCAGCTCACACTCTAGACTGTGTGAATGGGAATCTCTATGAGTAGAAATAAGTGATTTTAATACACTCATAGGTGGATTCTTCACTAAACTTCACTAAAGTTTGAAAACTACATACTACAGTATGTGGATGATGGGAAGGCAAGGATTTATTTTCCTTTTTAAGGTTTTCTGATCCACCTGCATGTGGCACTTGACCAGGTCCAGGGGCACGATGGCCATGTGTGTCAGCCCACGGCTTAGCATCCCTCCCAGGTGCATGGCAGCAGGTGCCAGGCCGAGCCATAATGATTCATATTGATGAGGTTTTCTGATCAGTAATTCAGTGCTTATATCCTGAACTGGGTGTGTATTGACAGGAATAAAAAATAGTATTCCATCAGCCCTCATAAGTTTATAGTTGGGACAGACTCCTGCAATAAAAGACAGATTAACAAGAGAAAAGCAAGCAAGTTTAATAACACATGCAGTATACAAAATGTGGGATAAAGTAACTCTAAGCAGTAGCTTAAGAGTCTGGCCTATATAGTATGTCTAATATAGCACCATACGTTTTAGAAACATAACAAGAAAAAGGAAAAGCAGTCCCAAGCTGCTAGAGGTGGGAAAATGTAGGAAGGTAAATTTATGGGGAAACTAATGGAGTAAAGTCTGCTTCAATTCCTCTGGCACTGTCTCTAAGCTGACAAAGGCTGTAAAGAAGAATTTACATCCTGTCTTTAGGCAGGAAAGCAGGGTGGGTGGGGAGAAAGAACTTTTGTCTCTGTAATTCTCTGTCCTGCTTTTAGCCAGACAAAAAGAAGGCAGAGCTCTCCCTACATCTGCTTCTTAATTGCCTTTAGCTAAAAAAAAAAAAAAAAAAAGTCAAAAAGGCATATTTTGATGTGACAGAATCTGGTTTCCTTCAGCATTCACCCATGAAAATTTATCAAGCTGTACTCTTAAGATTAGAGCACATTATACACTGTATGTATATTATACCATAATTTTTTTAAAAAGTTGACTAGTATAAAATTCTCATCCCAAACTGGGAATGATGGCCAGAGGGGAGAACGGTGGCAGATACAAGTTTTCTCAATCAACAGCCTTTTATAAAACTCCTCTCCTTGTAATAGTCTTCTGCCAGGAATTTAATTATTG
Organism: Sapajus apella; assembly: GCF_009761245.1. Classification (NCBI taxonomy): domain Eukaryota; kingdom Metazoa; phylum Chordata; class Mammalia; order Primates; family Cebidae; genus Sapajus; species Sapajus apella. The sequence continues at coordinate 32,350,862 of NW_022436976.1, read as the reverse complement.
AAGAGAAGTCTCTGCCTGTGAGTCAGAAGAGACCAATGAAATGTTAAAATATCCCATACTAGCTAAATTAGGGCTTCCCATAGTGTGTTCCTGGGAACACCGGTCCAGTTGAAAAAAGTCTGTGGTCAAAGTGTAGCAGGAGCGGCCTCGGGAAAGGATCTCTCAGACACCGAATACAGGAGGAAGGAATTTATTTCAGCTGGGGGCTTGGTGGCATATGTGCCTAACAGCCAAACTCCTCTAACAAAGGGAGGTTCAGCCTTTATATAGGCTTATACTTTAGATGTTACATGTGGAAGAATCTTAGGTTCATAGTTTTAGGACTCACATATGAAAAGGTTTCTGGTTTGATCTTGTTTTAAGTAAAAATAGTGCCTTCTGGAGAATTTCCCCAAGGCCTAGCCTGTCGTTTTCAGGAAGGAGATTCAGGAGGCACCAGCTGGCCTGCTCTCTCTTCTATTGAGATGCACAGTGGACGACAGAGAGGGAGGGAATCCCAAATGCCTGGGTCTCCCTCCTCAAAATGAGTTTGAGAAGTAATATACTTTGGATCTATGTTCCCACCAAATCTCATGTTGAATTGTAATTCCTGTGTTGGATGTGGTGCCTGGTGGTATGTGACTGGATCATGGGGGCGGAGTTCTCATGAATGAGTTAGCTCTATCCTCTTGGTGCTGTTCTAGTGATAGTGAGTAAGTTATCGTGAGATTTGGTTGTTTAAGTGTGTAGCACCTCCCCACTCTCTTTTCTTCCTCCTGCTCTGGCCATCTAAGATGTTCCTGCTTACCCTTTGCCTTCCACCATAATTGTAAGTTTCCTGAGGCCTCTGCAAAAAGCAGATGCTGCCATGCTTCCTGTATAGCCTATGGAACCATGAGCCAATTAGTCTTTTCTTTATAAATTACCCAGTTTCAGGTATTTTCTTCCTCCCCTCCCCTCTCTCCCCTCTCCTTTCTTTTTTTTCTTTTTCTTTCTTTTCCTTTCTTTCTTCTTTCTTTTTCTTTCTTTCTTCCTTTTCTTTTCTTTTCTTTTCTCTCTCTTGCTTTCTTGATGGAGTCTCACTCACATCACCCAGGCTGGAGTGCAATGCTGTGATCTCAGCTCACTGCAACCTCTGCCTCCCAGGTTCAAGCGATTCTCCTGCTCAGCCTCCTAAGTAGCTTGGATTACAGGTGTACACCATGACACCAAGCTAATTTATATATTTTTAGTAGAGACAGGGTTTCACCATGTTGGTCAGGCTGGTCTCAAACTCCTGACCTCAGGTGATCTGCCCACCTCGGCCTCCCAAAGTGCTGGGATTATAGGCGTGAGCCACTGCACCTGGCCTCAGGTATTTCTTTAGAGCAATGTGAGAGCAGACTAATACAAGAAGCATTTCACACTAGGTCATGCTTCTGAACTGAGGTGCTATCATCCCCAAAGGGGTCAAATGGTTCTTAAGGGGCAAAGAATCTTAGTACAATGGTTTGTGGCCCCCTAGTAAAATCTATTCCTTAGTATTTAATTTTGGGGGAGAGTGAGAAGGAAGGAAAGGGTGATTAGTAAAATCGTCTAAAAAGACTCCTGGGGGAGAGATGGCCTATAATGAACAAATAGTTGCAAAACGCTGTGTCAGAGCTTGCTCTTGGAGATTTACAGGACACATAAACACATTGAAGAGTGAGAAATTGTTTAGTAAAAAGACTTTGGCTTTGTTAATTTAAGGTTTCCTAATTTTCCTGGATCTCAGAACCCTTTTTCTATTTATTTTAATTTTTTAATTTTTTAAATTTTTTGAGAGTCTCCCTCTGTCACTGAGTCTGAAGTGCAGTGGTGAGATCTCAGCTCACTGCAACCTCCACCTCCTGGGTTTAAGCAATTCTCCTGCCTCAGCCTCTCGAGTAGCTGGGACTACAGGTGTGTGCCACCACACCTGGCTAATTTCTGTATTTTTAGTAGAGATGGGGTTTTACCATGTTGGGCAGGCTGGTCTCTAATTCCTGACCTTGGGTGATCCCCTGGCCTTGGCCTCCCAAAGTGCTGGGATTACAGGCATGAGCTACTGAACCTGGCCAGAATCCCACCCCCCTTTTTCTGTAGAGATGGAGTCTCGCTCTGTCACCCAGGCTGGAGTGCAGTGGCACAATCTTGGCTCACTGCAACTTCTACCTCCCAGGCTCAATCATTTCTCCTGCCTCAGCATCCTGAGTAGCTGGGACTATAGGTGCCTGCCGCCATGCCTGGCTGATTTTTTAGTACTTTAGTAGAAACGGGGTTTCATCTTGTTGCCCAGCTGGTCACGAACTCCTGAGCTCAGGCAATCTGCCTGCCTCGGCCTCCCAAAGTGCTGGGATTACAGGCGTGAGCCACCGCGCCTGGCCCAGAACCCCTTTTTATATCATACCTATTCACATTTCATAGACGTAGTCTATCATAGAGACTGTTTTGGGAAATGCTGGACTCTATCAGAAATGGAGTTTAGAGAAAATAAGGAGTAAAGAGGGCTAGAGTAATACCAGCAGCTACATTTACTGCACCCTTAGGCCTTCATTTCCTAAAGGTACAACTTGGATGTTTTTTTAACATGTACCAAGGGTCACTGTCAGCTTTATGAAAGCAGAGGTCATGTCCAATTGATCTCATTTCTATGGGAGACTTGTTCTGTACCACTAAAATATTTCTTTGTTTTGAGACAGGGTCTACTCTCTCACCCAGTGACATGATCATGGCTCATTGCAGCCTCAACCTCCTGAGGCTTGAGCAATCCTCCCACCTCAGCCTCCCAAGGAGCCGGGACTACATGCATGTGCCACCATGCCCAGCTAATTTAAAAAATTGTTTATAGAGGTAAGGGTCTCACTATGTTGCCCAGGCTGGTCTCAAACTCCTGGACTCAAGTGATGTGCCTTCCTTGGCCTCCCAAAGTGCTGGGATTACAGGAATGAGCCACTACACTTGGCCTTAAAATATTGTTTAAAACAAGGTATTTGTACAAGTTAAAGAAACCAATCAGGAAATCGTCAGAACAAAACTTTTCTTAGACAATTCTTAGTTCAATAATATCTTAGTCCATTAGTGTTGTTATAAAGGAATACCTAGATAATTTATAAAGAAAAGAGGTTTATTTGGCTCATGGTTCTGCAGGCTGTACAGGAAGCATGGCATCAACATCTCCTTCTAGTGAGGGCCTCAAGCTGCTTCCATTCATGGTGGAAGGCAAGAGGAGATGGTGAGAAATCACAAGGCAAGAGAGGAGACTAGAGAGGGGAGGGAGGTGTTGGGCTCTTCTAGACAACAGGCTCTCTCAGGAAGTCACGGAGTAAGAACTCACTTGCTACTGTGAGGACTGCACCCACTCATTCAGGAGTGACCCACCCCTCTAACCCAAATGTCTCCCATTAGGCCCCACCTCCAACAATTGGGATCAAATTTCAACATGAGGTTTGGTGAGGTCAGATATCCAAGCCATAGCAAATAACTTTACTATAACCCAGTTATAAAGTCAGTAACAGTTGAAAGGAGCCTATAAGAATATTTTACCATTACAGAGCACACAACTACAATTATTATTTCCTTGGTAGTTACATGATGTTGGGCAACATTTCTGTATAGAAATCATCATAATACTTTTACTGCGTTCTTCCTGCAAACTTCAATTGATGAATTAAGTAGACCTTTCCTTTCCAGAAGGCCAAATATAGATTTTGTTTCTTTTATTTGTTAAAAAGAAACGAGTGAAAATATATTCCTTTATTCATCCATTCAACAGATTTTTATTGTGCCTATTATATGCCAGACACATTTTAAATGTATACCAAGCTAATATCCCAAATTGTCCCCAAACAGAATTTTCAAAAGCTCTAAAACATAATCACAGAGTGCTTAGAGAAAACAATAACAAACACTTATTAGGTATTTACTCTTTGCCAGTTGCTATTAACATCTGTAATCCTACCACAAGTATGCAAGATAGATGTTCTTCCCATTTAATGAATATAGCGTGGCAGATACTGTTGTCTACCCAAAAGCCAACTGCCCATTGCTCTTTACCAATAGAACCCTGTTGGTTCAGGTATCTGGCAGATATTCTTTGATCTCTACATCATTTTGGCTCACTTCCTTCTCATGAAATTTTAATTTGCATGTAGGGTATTTGATTTTCAGCCATGAATACTTAGGCCCATGGCCCATTGATGCTTTCTCTACTACAATTACACAAATATACATTTATGCAAGATGTCCTTATTCCTGTTGTCCATGTTTTTGTGTGTGCCCCTCTACTTTCCTCTACCAATCCACATCATCTTACAGAATCAATTACAAACTACGTCTGCCAGAAAACTTTCTTTGCTTAATTCACCTCCCTTGTGTGTGCCAGACATTCATTTATATGTAATCTGGACTGGTAAATTGCCATTTTTTAACGGTATAAGAAATACTTCTGACAGGATTATAAGAACACTGCTTACTTTGTTTGCGTATCATTTCATGGAACAGTGCTCTGTCCAGTACTTGGTGGGGGGGGCGGTGGGAGGGTATTGGTCTAACTCTCTTATCTGTGAAAATGAACTGGAGTAGTTGTGTGAATTATTTTCTCAGAATGAACTTAATCAGATGACTTCATTCCCCATAGTGAATCTCTATACCCACCATACAAGTTTGGTTAATAGTGTTTTTAGTATGTTATTTTATTTTGTTTGAGTTAACTTAAACCTGCCTCCTTACATATTTTAAGTTTGGCCTAAAAGTTTCTCCATACATAGTGAACTGTAACCTAACTGGATGTGCAAACAGACTGCAACCTACCCTTGTGCCAACCACTGAGTTTCGACCAATCAAAGTCAGCCAACTGTTCAAACTATGTTCAAGTAAGGAAACAGTGAGCTGTAACCAATCTGGCTGTTTCTGTACCTCACTCTTTTCTATACATCACTTTCCTTTTTCTGTCCATAAATCTTCTTCGACCATGCAGCAGTGGCAGAGTCTCTGAATGTGTTCTGGCTCTGGGGCTGCCCGATCTGCAAATTGTTCTTTACCCTATTCAGCTCTGCTAAATTTAATTTGTCTAAGGTTTTTCTTTATGTATAAATATTTTTTCTTAACAGCAAGCTCATCCTTAATCTTTTTATAATTTTTAAAGCATATGCAGGACACTGCAATTAATAAATTTAAGTCTTTAGGAACTTCATGGGAAGGGGAATTGAATATTTATTAAACACTATGATTTGTCAGTATAGTGATGTTTCTACTCACAACACTTCTGACACCAAGTACGGATTTTTTCCACACCACCAGTCAGTTTTCCAACAATCTGGACACCAACTGTATCCAACAATTCAATCCAATTTGGACACTACTTGGAATTAATATCAAGCCCCACAGGTTAAGGGCTTAGTCCCACAAGACTGTCTCCACTTCAGACACCAATTGCAAGTCCAGAGCTTCCCACATTTCTGACCTACTGGCAATAAATTGGAGATTCCCACAATCTCCTCCTCATGTTCAATAATTTGCTGGACTAGCTCACAGAACTCAGGAAAACACTTTACTTACACTTAGTGGTTTAACATAAAAGATACAACTCAGGAACAGCCAAATGGAAGAGAGGCATAGGACAGACTAAGGGGAAAAGGGGCATGGTTAAAAAAGCTTCCATACCCTCTGAGAGCCTGCCAGCCTCCTGGCACGTCAATACATTCACTAACCCAGAGGCTCTCAGAGCCCTGTACTTTCAATATTTTCATGGAGGTTTCATTACTTGGGCATGGTTAAATCATTGGCTATTGGTGATTAACTCATTCTCCAGTCCCTCTCCCCTCCCCAGGGGTGGGGGTGGGAGCTGAAAGTTCGAATTCTCTAATCATTCCCTGGTCTTCCTGGTGAGCAGCCCCCATCCTGAGGGTATCTAAGGGACCCCAGTCACCAATCATGTCATTAGCATACAAAAAGACGCTGTTATCACTCCAGAGATTCCAAGGGTCTTAGATGCTCCTGTCGGGAACTGGGGATAAAGGGCAAATATCATAACAAATGATGCTTCTATCACTCCTATCACTGAGGAAATTACAAGGGTTTTAGGGACTCTGAGCCAGAAACCAGGACAAAGACCAGATATATATTTCTCATTATATCACAATATCACAGTCAGACACTATGAAATAGCAGAGAAAGTCTCACAGCTTTGGGCTGAAACAAATTTTGAGTTGCACTTTTTTTCTAGCTGTGTGACCTTAAGTTATTTAGCCTCTTTCTAAGCTTATTTTTCTTTTGTAAATCGAAATTTGAGTTCCTTATAACTACCTTTTACCTTTTAGGGTTGCAATAGGAGAGACAATGTGCATGCATGTGTGAGAAGTTGTGCAGAAAGTTTGTGGCTCAGTGCCCTATATGTTAACAAGCATTCCACAAATGTCACTTCTGTTACCCCCATTTTCTGGCCCAATTTAATCCTCTCAGAACTCATGTTTCTGTCTTGCCAGTCTCTGCTCTTTCTCCTCCACTCAAGTGGATGATTCGGTTAACTAAATTCCTACTGACTTTGATGATTTGGGACAGGAATTGAAGAAATCATAACTGGCAGATATGTGAACTTCTCTGACAATGCCCTAGGACGTGTCAAGGCATAAAATAAGCAGGACAGAGATTGTTCACCTATGGCTACCTCAGAGAGGGACAGGACAGACAACCAGGCAGCCTTCCTCCTTTTCCAAATAAACCCTTCCAGCCTCATGCTTTATTCTGTTGAATTCCAGCTGTAGTGACCAACTTGTCCCAGCTTGTCCTAGACAAAACAGGGAGGCTTTACCACTAAAAATCCCATGTCCCTAAAACTCTTTCAGTCCCAGGCAAATCAGGACACTTGGTCACCATACTTGAGGAGTCTGAGCTATGTCCTTGGCTTCCAGCTATGGGCAGTGTGCTGCAGTGTTAAGAAGCACAGGCTTTGGAGCCAGGTATACCTGATCCACACCTGGACTACTCCACTTCTGGCTAGGAAATTTATAAAGTTTATCCTATATTCTTGAACCTCAGTTTCTTCATCTATGAAATACATCATATTCTTTCCTAAATTTGTAATGTGCTTCATATTATTAAATGATACAATGCTTGCAATGCTGTAAAACCTTTATATGTTAGTTCTTTCCTTCCTGACTTCCTTAAGAGGAGTCTCATTATTCCCTGGGGTACCATGTCTCTCAGAATCCCTGAAACTTCGTTTCCGTGAAAGGAGGTGGCCATCGGGCAGCAGGGGGCACTGTTGCCGCTATCCCATTCTTCCTACCCACTTCCCTGCACCCGGCAATCCTCACAGCAAAGGAATAAAGCTTTAGAAAGCCATTGATGAAAGATGGCCAAACTCTAAACCCACACTTGGTTTTAACTTATCTAAATGTGTCCCACATGCCTGCAATAATGTTAAGGGTGTATCTGGACCCTTTTACTTGTGCATTAATTTATAATCCTTCTCACTCCAGGGGGTTTATGAGGTACCAGGGGGTCAATGTTTATTCTTAGAATTATTCAACCCCGGTCAACTAATTATTCTGATGAATTGTATACTGTTTTTTCTTTTTTCTTGACCAGATTGGAAACAATGATAGACATTCAACTGATATTTATTTGTAAAACTCTGACAGATTGGGAATGATGGAGTTCCTTAAACTGTCTCTTAAAATAAATATTTCTGACTTATCTGGCAAGTTAAGGAGGAAAAAGCAACAATCCCCAAACTGATTAGGCCAAGTAAGTTTAACTATGTTTAAAGAAAATGTGTGGGAGGGAGGTAATAATCTCTATATGCTCAGGAAATAGCTGTTCATAACAAATCTTCATGCCTTCTTGTTTAAGGAATTATTGTGCAAAGCAGTATTATTACTTCTAGTGGTAGTAATTGTTTACCTGGAGTAGGTTCTAGGGGAGAAGAAGGGTATTAATCAAATACTTTTAAAATTAGGAGAGAGATCCAAGATGGCTGATCACTAGCAGTTCGGGATTGCAGCTCCCACTGAAAGAGCAGAGAACGAGAGGACGCCACACTTTCAGATCAATTTTTGTTGCTCACACACCAGGAGATTCCCAGCGGAGGAGCCCCACCTGTCGCCAGCGTGACTCTTGAGGCCGGTGAGGCGGTTTTGCCGCTGCCTTGGTGTGGCGGTTCTTGGTGCAGAGTCAGAAAAGCACCATCAATCTTAACGCTGCTGTTTTGGCCGGAGCAGTGGGTTGCTCAGATTCTAGCGCCGGGAATCAACAAGTTGGACGTCCATTCAGAAACCCAACTATAAAGACGGTAATTATAAAGACCACAGATGGATAAATCTATAACGAAGGGAAGAAAACAGCCTAAAAAGGCTGAGAATACCCAAACTCAGAACGCCTCTCCCTCTACAGGGGATCACAGTTCCTCATCAGAAACAGAACAAGGCCTGATGGAGAAAGACTGTGTTCCATTAGCAGAAGCTGGCTTTAAAAAGTGGATGATAAGAAACTTCTGGGAATTAAAAGAACTTGTTCTAACCCAATGCAAAGAAACTAAGAACTTTGAAAAAAGGTTTGACGAAATGTTAACAAGAATACACAATTTAGAGAGGAATATAAGTGAATTAATGGAGCTGAAAAATACAACACGAGAATTTTGCGAACTATGCACAAGTTTTAACAGCCGAATTGATCAAGTAGAAGAAAAGATATCAGAGGTCGAAGACCAACTTCATGAAATAAAACAAAAAGTCAAGATTAGAGAAAAAACGATAAAAAAGAACGAGCAAAGTCTCCAAGAAATATGGGACTATGTGAAAAGACCTAATCTACGTTTGATAGGTGTACCTGAATGTGACGAAGAGAATCAATCCAAGCTGGAAAATACGCTTCAGGATATTATTCAGGAAAACTTTCCCAACCTAGCAAGGCAGGACAATATTCAACTCCAGGAAATACAGAGAACACCACAAAAATATTCCTCAGGAAGGCCAACCTCAAGGCACATAATTGCCAGATTCACCAGGGTTGAAATGAAAGAGAAAATACTGAGGGCAGCCAGAGAGAAAGGTCAGGTTACCCATAAAGGGAAGCCCATCAGACTCACAGCAGATCTCTCAGCAGAAACCCTACAAGCCAGAAGAGAGTGGGGGCCAATATTCAACATCCTTAAAGAAAAGAACTTTCAACCCAGAATTTTACATCCAGCCAAACTAAGCTTCATAAGCGAAGGAAAAATAAAATCTTTTGTGAACAAGCAAGCACTCAGAGATTTCATCACCACCAGGCCTGCTTTACAAGAGCTTCTGAAAGAACCACTACAAATAGAAAGGAACAACTAGTATCAGCCTTTCTAAAAAATACCAAAAAATAAAGAACATCAACATATTTAAGAAATTGCATCAACTAATGGGCAAAACAGCCAGCTAACATTAAATGACAGTATCAAACACACATATATTGTTATTAATTTTAAATTTAAATCGACTAAATCCCCCAATCCAAAGACACAGACAGGCAAAAAAAGCCAAGACCCATTGGTATGCTACATCCAGATCCATCTCACATGCAAGGATACATAAAGACTCAAAACAAAGGGATGGTGAAAAATTTACCAACCAAATGGAGAGCTAAAATAAATAAATAGAAAGCAGGAGTTGCAATTTTTGCTGATAAAATAGATTTCAAAGCAATAAAGATCAAAAGAAGCAAAGAAAGATATTACATAAAGATAAAAGGATCAATGTAACAAGAAGAGCTAAAGATCCTAAACATATATGCACCCAATACAGAAATACCCAGATATATAAGACTTACAAAGAGACTTGGAGCCCCACACAATAATAGCGGGAGACTTCAACATCAATATTAGATAGATCAATGAGACAGAATGTTAACATCGATATCCAGGACTTGAACTCAGATCTGGAACAAGTAGACTTAATTAACATTCATAGAACTCTCCACTTTAAATACACAAAATATACACTCTTATCAGTACTACATCACACGTATTTACAGGTTTAAATGAAATATTGGTTGGCTGCTTGTTAATTATTTTATTCCCTCATTTTTTTTTATGTCTCTATTATTAAACACAATTACAGGCATACCCAGTTTTAGATTGCATTCTAGCCCGGGCAATAAAGCAACACCCCTGTTTTCTCTCCCTCTTCCTCTTCCTCTTTCTTCCTTTCTTGTATTCTTTTTCTTTTTTTTTTTTTTTAATTCTTTTTCTTCAAAAATAAAAAAAATAAAAAAAAAATAAAATTAATTTTCCAGAATTCTTACAATATAAAATGTCCATGGGACTACATTTATCAGGTGACACATATATAATTGACCCATGCCCTCCGGTCAAGCTCTTAGACAAAACTGATGGATTCTATATTGCAGGCATGTTGTAACCTTAGTAAATAATATCACCCTTCTTTCTTTTCTAGTTTACATAGTATTTTACTAGTAATTTATACCTAACAAGATAAATATGAAAATATTCCCATAAAAATAACATTGTATGTTTGAAGATTCAAAATGCAAACTGGAGGTTTATTAGCCTCTTCTAGCTGGCATTTTCTAATAGTAATAATTCCAGTTATGAAGCATGAGACAGTGTTTTGATTCCATTAAAAAGGCCCTAAATGGTAAAGAGCAGAGATTCATGCTAGTGAAGGTTATCCAACCACCATGATGGAGGAGTGTGTTAAAAACATGCCCTTTATTAAAGGGAGCCCCCAAACAGGCTTTGTGTGAGCAACATGGCTGTTTATCCACCTGGGTACAGGTGGGCTAAGGCCGAAAAGGGCATTAGCAAGGGGCAGTGGGATAGGAGTTGGTTTTATAGGTTTGGGGTGGGCAGTGGAAAGTAACAGAGTAAGAGCAGTTACAGTGGTGGGGGTAGGGACAAGGAGTATACATTACCGCAAGTTAGTTACAATGGCAGGGTAGGGTGAGGGGCTTGTCTGGGGAAGCTCCGAGATTAGGGACAATGGCAAACACAGGCGGTGGATGGGAAACGATCAGCCGAGGCAAGCAGAGCTTCAGACTTTCAGGCTCCAGGCTTGCATATGGAGACCTGACAGGGTGTACGAATGTGGTATACTCTACCTGAAGATGATGTAACACCTTGAATATGAGCTGCTGTGGAAAACTTGGTCATCAGAAGTGGAAGGGCTGAGCACACAGATCTCTGTGCACTGCTGCCCAACAGATATATAATGAGAGATCATATATATAATTTAAAATTTTCTGGTAGCAACATTAAAAAAGTAAAAAGCCACACTAAAATGTTATTTAATTGAAATATCCAAAATATTATTTCAATACATAACCTATATAAAATTGTTGAGATATTTTGCATTCTTTATATTATGTCATTGAAATTTGGTGTCTATTTTACACTTTCAGAGCATCTTAAATTTAACTGAGCACATTTTAAGTGCTCCATAGCTACAATGGATAATAGGTATGGTATTGGACATCTGGGGTTTAATCTCTGCTTGGAGAGCCTGATGCCACTGTGTAGCTAAGTCAAATTCTGTGATTGGAGGTGGCTTGGGGTAAGTCAGAAATACTACTTACTCTTCACCTCTCCTCCCTTTGCCCCTTCTTCCTCCTTGATACCATGTAATGCCTGCTAACCATGTGCCAGATACCAGACTCTGCTGGACTATTCAAATGTATTATCTCATTGATCCTACAAGAATCAGGCATCTCACCTTAAAGTAAATGAAATAACTAAATGATGGCAATACGGGATAGTACTTAGGAGTTCAGACTTGAAGGTTATTCATATGTTTCTGTCACATCCTATGTACCTTGGGTAAGATATTTCTGAACTTTAAGCTTTAATGTTATTTGTCAAATGGACATAATAAAATTACCTACCTTATAGATGTTCTGTGGTTTAAATAAGGCCATGTCTGCAAAGTTGTAAGCATTCATTAAATAGTAATATCACTAAATGGGATAAATGTGCCACACTCTGGGATTTGGGACACATTAAATATTACTATTGCAACTGAGGCTCAAAGAAGTTAAATAATTTAGCTAAGATAACACAGCCAATAACTAATGATCATGTTCTCACCCAGCTTGCCTGTCTTTAGAGTGGTATTACTTGCCATCTGTTTTCAGTTACAAAAATGGACTGAACTTGCACTGATTCTCTGACATAAAATGTTTAGAAGGGTCTCTTGAAAGATAAATCATTGTGTTTGCCCTTCTCATAGAAGCATTACTCAGGAAAAAAAGTGCTAGTTTTTTGTTTTTTTGACAAATTGAAATTTAGTGTTCTAAGAAACTAGACAAGGAACACACATAGAAAAAGGAAGATTCAATTTAATTTTCTTTTTCCTTTGCTCTTTTTGATGCTGCTTTTACTAGAAAACAGTGCTTTGTATATAGTAGGCATTCAATTCATGCCTCTTGTGTTAAACTGAATTTGCATTTTACCATAGGACAGAGATATGAAAGGTTATTATTATTCCCTATTAGCAATATAGTTTATAGGGACATGTGCCTCTCATATTTTCAGAAAAAAAATAGAAATGTATAGAAATTTGATAGTACTATCAAAAATACATGTAGTCAGCTACATATACATATTATAAAAGTTTCTGTGAACTGAGCAAGGTGGCTCATGCCTATAATCCCAGCACTTTGGGAGGCCGAGGCAGGAGGATTGCTTGAGCCTGCGAGTTGGAGGGTACAGTGAGCTATGATCTCTCCACAGCACTCCAGCCTGGGTAATTGAGACCCTGTTGCAAAAAGAAAAAAAAAAAAAAGAAAAAAAGAGAAAGAAAAAAAAGGAAGGAAGGAAGTTTCTGTGCATGCTAAAAAATGTTTATTCATCCAATTAGCAAATCCAAACAAGACAGAACAAAGACCAGTGCTATTGGGTCAAACAGTAGCAGCACTTTGAGCATGCCCTCTCTGCCGGGATGGCATACTTCTCCTCTGCTCCACAGAATCGCTTGTTCCAGTCTTTACTTTCACAGCTTCTCCAACAGCGTTGGTCTGTTTGACTGCCTCACGCTCTTCTTTTCTCGTACTCCTTTGCCTTCCATTAGTGTTTTTTGCCTCACTTCTCTAAGATTCCTAGGAGAGGTCAGATGAAACTGTCAATGGCGTCCCAGGGTTAACAGGAGCAACCCTGCCTGGCCCAGTGCTGGTTTGGGCCATGGCTAGCCTCAAATGTGTGCCCCACTTGGAACAACCACCTCAAGGAAAACCCCACTCAACTCTTATTTTAATCCTGCAATACCTGCACAAGTCATAATTACTGATTGTTTTGGTTTCTGAAAGAATAACAAAAGTTATAGCTTGGCCTGGCTCTGCCATGTCATTTCCTCTTCTCCTTGGTCAATTTCCCTCAAGGACTCCTTCTACAACCTGGCTGCAACTTACTTTTCCACCTCATTTTTCACCAGTGTCTCAGCCTTGCTGTACTACAGCCACACTGCAGGCCACCGAGCACGTGGGACACACTTCTGCTTTTGTGGCTGGCTACTAATCCTTAGGCATCAGCTTAAAAATCAGCCCCTCAGGGAAGTCTTCTTGATTTCTCAAGGGAGTTTAGGATTCCATATGGGCTCCCAAAGCCTTTTATTACTCTGGAATTACTTGTTTACAGTCTGGATTGCCAGCTAGAATGTAGACCTAAAGGCAAGGATCCTGCCTTTTTACTTACTTCGGCATGCCTCATGCTTAGCACGTGGTTGGCACTCAATAAATATCGATCATGGATAGAGGAAAGCAGCTAAGCAGGGCACCTAGGAAATTTCCCCAGGTTGCTAAACCCCTTTACCCCACTTTGTCCTAACTGTAATAGAGCATACAGTGATACAGACATTTCTATTCATCACCAAAGCTTTCTCGGGGAGATTGCTGTTTGGTTTAGAAGAAATATTTGAGTTAGCAAATATATGGTTAATAACAAAGTCTTTGACATTAAATTTCTTGGCTTTGAATCATGACTCTGCCACTTAATGGCTGTGAAATCTTGGGAAGTTCTAAACTTCTTTGGTCTCAGTTTTTCGTGTATAAAATGGGGGTGATAATAACAGTAACCTACCTTGGATGCTTGTTAGTAGGATTATATGACTTAATACATATATAGGACTTAAGAGTTTCTGGCACATATACACACTTAGAAAGTGCTAAATATTATTATTGCTATTATTAAGCCATTAGGGGAGGGGGTGAGCTCAAGACCAAAGTCAGTCTACCACTTCTGCTGGTCAGAAGAGTGGCCTTGATCACTGTGGGCTTTGTGTTTTGCTGAGCACTTGTACAATGTTTGAGGAAAGTTGATGAAGCCAACTGGGAGGAGATAACTTTGATATTGGCAGGAGAGGGAGAATTCATTCATACATTCAACAAGTATTTCCTGAATATCAATTTTGTGCTAGACATAAAGGGAAATAAGATAGTCACAGCCCTTACAGAAGCCGACAGAAATGGAGAAGGGAGAAGGGAACTAGAGAGGCTGGGTACTGGCCAGTGGGAGGACAGAGCACTGGTCTGTGGGAAGACAGACCACTGGGTGTGGCTCACCAGAGGAGGATCCTGAGAGAACAGAAATGCTAAGGCAGGATTTTAAAGCATCTGCCATAGGATGTATCTTGTAAACCCTCCCCTCCACCTCTTCTATGAAATCTTCAATAAAGTTCTCATTGCTCTCTGGAGAGAGCTCAAAGAAGGGAAGCTAGCAGATAACTGGGTTATAGCTGCTGGGGGAAAGATGCTGTAGGCAAAAAAAAAAAGCCCTTCCTTACTCTTGAGTGCTGCCAGCAAGGAAACATTCTAGTGCATGCAATATGTAATGATTATAAATGATACCCCCGTGCACTGCATAATGCAAGGCTCTTTAAAATGAATATGAATTAAACTGTACCAGCAGCAATCATATTAACCAAATAGAAGAGGCATTAGGAAAATAGGGACTCTGGGGAAAAAAAGCTGGAAGTCAGATTCTGACCACCAAACAGCTTCACTGTGGTTAATTAGTCAAACTGCGATTCTGCAGCAATTGTAAGTTGGCAACTTTCTTAAATGTAAATACCCCAAGGTTTAAGTGTGGGAAAGGAAGTCATTCACTGTGTATTTAACTGCTCCCATCCTTTTTAAACTTCCTGTTTTCTGCTTTTACATCATGTCACTATCTTTTAAAATGACAATTCAAGGCCAGGGACAGTAGCTTATGCCTGTAATCCCAGCACTTAGGGAGGCCTAGGCCAGTGGATCACTTGAGTCCAGGAATTCAAGGCCAGACTGGACAACATGGCAAAACCCTGCTTCTAAAAAAGAAATACAAGAGTTAGCCGGGTGTGGTGATGTGTGCCTTGGTGGGCAGATAACCTGAGCCGGGGAGGCGGAGGTAGCAGTGAGCAGAGACCACACCACTGCACTCCAGCCTGGGTTATGAAGCCAGACCCTGCCTCAAAAAAAAAAAAAAAAAAAAAACAGTTTAAAGAAATGTGTGTGTATATATACATATATATATGTGTGTGTGTATATATATCTCTTTTTTAAAAAAGCAGCAGTCTAAGAAGTAATCAGCCATCAACCTAAACAGAACAAAACTATCAATTTGCCTGTTTCCAAGAATGAGATGAATAAAACTCGGTTGAAATTTACCTACACAAATTGAGACTTTAGGGGGAAAGAGAGAAATAAACTAGTGTTTTTCTTCTTAGATTTGTTTACTGTGTAAACCCTGGGGTTTCTGCATCTTATGAGTACTGATTAAAAAAATACATGATTGTTTATTAATGTTCTCAAAGCACTATGCAAATTCACATCACCTTGGGTATATTTTGCCCCAAAAGCTGTGAAAGCATTTTGTAGTTAACAAGGCTAAAGTATGTTAACTCAAATAGCTTGCTTTGAAGAAGATTTTTGCTTTAAATTATTAATATTAATGAGAAAATGAAGAGAGCTTGGGTGGTCAAGCATGAAATATAAATGAGTAGTTTTCGTTTTTAAGCCTTGTTATCCAGTGTCACCTGATGTTCAAATTTAACAACGCAGAAAATGACCTTACAATTTGCAGTATTATGAAACAATGCAACTTATGCCCCAGATTTTTTGACAGCAGTACTGAAACTATGATTTTTAAGTGTCACTTTCAAAAGACAAGGTCAGTGAAAACACTATACATTTTTTGTTGGCTAGATTCAGAAAAAGAGCTTGTCTGTCCTTTAACCATTTTTTTTTTTTTTTTTTGAGAGAGGGGCTTGCTTTGTCATCCAGGCTGGAGTGCAATGGCACACACATGGCTCACTGCAGCCTCAACATTCTCGGCTCAAGCAATCCTCCCGATTACAGGAGTGCAAGTCACCACGCCTGGCTATTTTTGTATTTTTTGTAGAGGCGGATTTCACCATGCTGCCCAGGCTGGTCTGGAACTTCTGGGCTCAAGCCATCTTCCCGCTTTGGCCTCCTGAAGTGCTGGGATTACAGGCATGAGCCACAGCGACCAGCCACTAATCATATTTTTAAAATAAAAACTTAAACTGAGAGGTTGTTAGAGCAAAGGAGAAACAAACCTAGACCTCTTTAAATGGATGCAAAGCTACCAGTGAAGTTCCTAAAGAGCCAAGCAATACAGGAAACATTTATTTTCTTATTAAAATGAGGATTTTTTTTTAAGAGCAGAAAAAGACTTTACAAACCTTTTTTTCACTTTCCAGGGTCTAATAAGCCCCCGAATAGCAACCATTTCATATTCCCAGGCAGCTAGTGAGAAATGCAAGGTACAACTACAATCAGAGATTCAAGGAAATCAAAGTGGACACCAGACTTGGGCTTCTCCCATTCTACCACCAGAAAGAGAGAAATTCAAAGAAAGGGCAATGAAAAATGCACAAGTTTTAGCCACCTAGTAACCGTGACTACCTCCTTAAATGCGACTGATCCTAATTAGAAGCTTTTCAGCTTGTTAGTGGCCATTTTTTCCTTTTTTAGGACAAAGAAGAAGGGAGGAGGGGGGGAGGAGAGGCAGTTGGTGTCGGGGGAACAGACGGGGGCAGCAGACCTCAGGGTGTCACAAATTTGTTTTTAAAGAATGACTGAATGGCCGGACGAGGTGGCTCATGCCTGTAATCCCAGTACTTTGGGAGGCTGAGGTGGGCAGATCACCTGAGATCAGGAGTTCAAGACCAGCCTGGCCAACATGGCAAAACCCCGTCTCTACCAAAAATACAAAATTAGCTGGGCATGGTGGCTGGTGTCTGTAATCCCAGCAACTTGGGAGGCTGAGGCAGGATAATCACTTGAACCTGGGAGGTGGAAGCTGCAGTGAGCTGAGATCACACCACTACACTCCAGCCTGGGTGACAGAGTGAGTCTGTCTCAAAATAATAATAATAATAATAATAATAATTTAATGTCCTTGGGTAAACTATGACGTTTGTGCTAGCTTTTTAGATGTCCCAAGATTTGGTTGTTTTACAAGGATAACGAAATTCATGATGCGGTTAAGCAATGACTCAAACTAGTGCTAGAATTAAAAAAAAAATTTTTTTTATAAATGGGTCTTGCTACGTTGGTCAGGGTAGTCTCGAACTTCTGGGCTCAAGGGATCCTCCGGAGTAACTAGGGCTACAGGCAGGCGTCACTATGCCAGGCTTAGTGCTAGAATATTCTATTTTACTTTAAAATACTCTATGGTCACTTTGGAAGGCATCAACATCAGCAATGTGCCATCTCCCAGAAATGCACTTCTACACCAAGACTCTCAAGAAATGGGAATTACTGTAAGGGCACACCCTTGAGCAACCATCACACTGCACTGAGCTCTTGAGGATATACTGGAA
The DNA here is from genome assembly GCF_009761245.1 of Sapajus apella. Classification (NCBI taxonomy): domain Eukaryota; kingdom Metazoa; phylum Chordata; class Mammalia; order Primates; family Cebidae; genus Sapajus; species Sapajus apella. The sequence goes on along the minus strand of NW_022436976.1, from coordinate 32,333,085 downwards.
ACATCTCTGCAGGGCAGAGAAATGCCACAGAAGCAGAAGGTTTGGGGAGGAAAAATGCGGTGTGCCTCTTATAGTGCTTTTCTACTGGAATGGGTTTTTTCCTGAGAGCTACATTCATCCTGAGTTTTAAATATGTGGACCACTGAATATCACTCCGCCTTTCCTGAAGTTACAAAATACCTTCCATCGGTGGCGGGAACAGAGTTTGTAAAATTAAATGCCTAAGATTTCAGATAAGCTAAATGACATACATGCAATAGCATCCCATGCAGAATTTATTCAATCCAATCCATTGCATCTAATTCCCCAATGCACAGAAACTCTCCAAACTGTGCACCCCCCAAAAGGAGTGAAAATGCAAGGTTCTTGCTGCAGTTCCTGGGACACTGCGTGCCGCTTTGTTACAAGTGTATCCAATGTCCCCAGAACCAGGGACTTGTGGGGCGCGGCTCATTCCAGCGCCACTTGCTCTGCAGCTTTCAGAGGTGGCGGTTGTGCTACGAAGGCTGACCCTGCCAATGGCCGACAAGATGCTGCGCACCCCCAAGTGCTCGAGATGCAGGAACCACGGCTTCCTGGTGCCTGTCAAGGGCCACGCAGGCAAGTGCCGCTGGAAGCAGTGCCTCTGCGAGAAGTGCTACCTGATCTCCGAACGCCAGAAGATCATGGCCGCACAGAAGGTGCTCAAGAGGCAGACCGCCGAGGAGGAGCAGGAGGTGGCCCAGTGTGTGCTGGGGCCCGAGCAGGCCTCTGGGGCCGCGGCCGCCGCCCCTAGCCCCATCCGCGTCCCAGGCCTCCGCCCGCTGCCTCCGGGGACCCCCTCCGGAGACGCGGAGCCGGGACCCGAGGGCCGCGTGGCAGCTTGCATCTTCGAGCGGCCCCCGCGGGGCCGGAGCCCCGGTCCGAGCGCCTTCCGGCCCGTTCTGGGTGGGCGCGGCCACGTGGGGCCGAGCGAGCAAGCCGCTGTGGCGATGCCCAGCCCTGCGGGACCCGCTTTCGGGGCGGAGACCACAGGTAGAGGCTGCCCCGGCCTCCTGGACCTGCGCAGGCCGCTGCGGCCTATATCCAGCCCCCCGTTCGCCGACTTCGGTAAGTTGGGGCCTTGGTCCCGCGGATGGCTCCCGGAGCTGGCAGCCCAGGCCAGCCTGGATGGGCAGCTGGTGTAGGGGTTCATTCAGGGTGGGGAGAATGCTTTCCATGGGTAGCGGACATTCTGCTTGGAGAAACCCTTCTTAGAACAGGGATTTAGATTGGGTACCTTTTCGCAAAAAAAAAGAAAAAAGAAACAAAGGAATGGGCAGTTCAGAGGGCTTTTAACATTTAGTTGTAGTTTGTGCCATTCTAGCATACAACAACAAAATGGCGTCCAGTCGACTTAGCAGAGCTTCCTCCTCTGCGGGGAGGCCTCGAGGAGCCCAGTCCTACGGCGCTTGCGCACCTCTTCCCGCCATTTCCTTGGGCTGGAGGCTCCTCCTCCAGAATTCCAGAATTTTCCTGCTGGCGGGTTGGCGCAAGGACGACTGCGCCTGCGCACTTTTCCTTCCCTGTTCCCTGTGCGGTCGGGAGGCCCCTCCCCGGCCCTGGCCCAGTGCGCCTGCGCACTGTTTCTGCCTTGTCCCCACGTGCGGGTGAGGTGAGACCGTTTGTTTACTCCACTAGAAAGGACAGTTGGTCTGTTGAGATGTTACCTTTTCTCGCCTCACCTTGTACATAAATTATTGTTCCCTGCGTCTTGGAGCTTATGGTGTTGAAGTACAGTTTCAAGTTACATGTACATTTGAAGCTTTAAAAGCCGCAGGGTTCGGTGCGGATGCGTTTTCCTGGTGTCCCCCCATGGCCGTGTGGTGGGACGGGCCTGGGCCGAGGCAGGGGGCCGGGGGCCACTCGCCCTGCCACGCTGGGCAAGCTCCTGCCCTCTGTGTGCCAGGGCGTTGGTCCGGATGCTCTCGCAGGCTCGTCCCGCCTTCCCGGCTGGCTATCCAGGAAAATCGAGATCCCCAGGAAACGCCCCATCTAACGGGGACTCAATTCTAGGAGAAACCGCCTTTCTTTGTCCCGTCTCGACAGACAAGCAGGGCCGAGCCGAACCATGAGGCAGGCATTCGTGATGGAGGACGGGGGTCACATTTCTGCCCCTCAAGGACCTTGTCCTTGTGGGAGGGACAAGGTTGATCAAAGAGACACACAAATCGGTGTCCGGAGCTCGGGCCATGGCCGGGTTCGCTGTGACCCGGAGGAGGAGGAGCTCGGCACTGAGGAGGCAGAGTGCGGGCTGACGGCGTGCAGGGCAGCCGGGAGCTGCCGGCCGAGGGCGCGGTGGGGTCTGCAGGCGGCCCCCGCCTACAGCGGGCTTGGTGGCCTTGCGGAGGACTCCAGAGCAGCGGGGCTGGCTGGAGGATAGAGACCCAGTGAGGGCCCAGCGGAAGGAAGGGCGGGGCGGGCTGTCTGTGCGTGGACGGAGCGCTGATGGCGCCGCCACCCTGGGCCTCCCTGTGGAATCTTCTCCCAGCGGTGTCTAACACTTCCCCCCTTGCTTGCCTTCTTTAGGGCGCCATCTGAGCATCAGCCCGAACCGTGCGCTGGGCTCTGAGTACCCCGGCGGCTCAAGCATGCACCCCTACTGCCCGTTCCCGCTGGGCTACCCGGACGCCCCTCCTGGCGTCCCCCTGCAGCAGGGCTTCCGGCATGTGTCCCGCAGCCAGTACCAAGGCGGAGGCTTGGTGAGTCCCACCCCTCACTCCTTGCCAGCTTCTTCCTCCTCCCAGCTGCCCCTGCCGCCTTGATGGATCCTCAGTCCCAGGAAGCCAACTGTCATAAACCGTGTGCCCGACTCCGTGCCAGCCCCCGAATGCTGGTGGAAGGCAAGGCACTGCCCAGGTACAGTGTGTGTATCTGGAGCATACACGTGTGGACCAGTCTGCACCACTCGGCCTGGACGGTGGCCTGTGCATTTCAGGGCTGTGGGCTGAAAGGCTCTGGACTTTCCAGGTGACACTTGCCTTGACTCATGCTGATGCTAGAAGGGCCCTTCATTTTGCTGGCCTCCAGAGAGGGAATATCACTTCCTGGGACCACAAAATTTAGGGCAGAGCCAGGACCAGAGGTAGGCTCCCTGCCCACAGGTATAGCACACTTGAGACTGCAGAGGGCTTTCAGGAGGAGGTGGCGTTTGAGCTGAGTGATGAAAAATACGGAACCCTTCCCCCAAACACCTGGCACCTTAGGAAATACCTGTTGAGAGAATGAAATTTAATCCTTTTATAAGATTAATAAAAGTTAGTTGCTAGCTAGTGTTCTCACTGAGCTGGGAATTTTGAGTACCGAGTGTGTAACCTCAGGTCACCCCTGTGGTGTGTACTGCAAGGCAAGTGTGATTGGGTTTTATGGCTTGGTTACCAGCTCCTTCCAGACTAGGATGGCTAGAAGCCCCCTTCCTCCCTAATGAAAGTCATTAGCCGCAGAGCATGGAGCCTGTCCAGTGGGGCTCGGGCTGTGCCGGGGCAGGTCAGACACAGGTCACCGGGTCCTCACTCCTGCCTCAGCCTGGCGGCAGCAGCATCTCTCCCACTTGTCTTAGATGTTGTAAAATTGTACTTAATTTTCCATTGGTTCAAGGAAAGAAGGTTTGAAAGCCACTGGCTTTGATAATTCCAGGGCGCCTACTGAACCTTCAAGGTAGGTGTTATACCCCATTGTAGCATTAAGAAAAAAGGCTCAGAGAAGCCAAGTCTTTGGCCAGGGTCAGAAAACTGGTGAGAGAGAGACTGAGATTCCAGTTACACAGCTGATTGGTGACAGTACCAGGTCGTGCTGGTACCTCGCCTGCCCTGACTCTGGAGCCCAGGCACTACCTGCTGCCCCTCCCTCTCTCATACAGAGGTAGAACACACCTGGCTTTTGACTTGCACCACCACTGCTGCCTGCCTGACATCTGTGGGCACTGTCCAGGGAGAACCAGGCATCTCCAGCCTCCACACAAAGAGTGGGGCTCTGGCCAAGTAGAGCATGCTCCGTCTGCTCACGCAGAAGCCTGGAGCCTGGCGTCCAGGGCAGGGCTCTGATTGACAGGCCTGCCAGACGGCCTTTGTTAAGAGTGTGATCTCAGTTGGTTTATCTGGGCCCGAGCAGCCACCACAGGCCCCAGGCAGGAGCTGTGATCCAGGGAAACGCTTGGCTGGGCAGCTTGGAATTAAAACACTAATAATCCCCCGTCACCCTCTCTCGTCTGGAGAGAGGATCAGGCATTGATTTGTGAGCTGTTTCAAGCCCAAGAGCCCCTGAATCACTTTCATCCTTGTCCTGCTGCCCCCTGCCGAGGCATGGAGGTGCTCCCCAGAGCAGCTTCCTCCTCCTTGTTCTTGTCCCTGCCCCACCTGCTGCTGCTTGGCTTCTTCTGTTCTCCTATTCACAGGACAGCACAGGCCCTGGAGGTGGACAGATCTAGGGCCCAATCCTGCGCCTTCCATCGTGTCCCAACCGCGTGCTCTGTGGCAGTTACCTGACCTCTGAGGGCCTCACTCGGTCTTGGTCTTGGTCTGTAAAATGGGGGTAGGAAGACCTATTTCATAGGGCTCCTGAGTAGAATAAATAAGGCGATGCATGTGAACTACCTAGCTCAGGGTCTGGCACATAGTAGGTGCTTAAAAGTGGGCTTTCTCCCCTTCCTGGTGGTTGAAGGAAGTTAGGAAATGCTGGGTTAATCTAAGGAGATTTTTACAGCTTCTTCTAAGCCTTTAATATACTCTTGTGTGACCCACTAATGTAGGGAGTACTATGTGGGGTTCCCCAAACTCACTTAACAAATAACACTTTTAAGAATACTAAGAAATATCTTGTAGGACACCAGGGATCCCTGAAACTCAGCTCAGGAAGCGTTGCTCTGAAGCATTGAAAAGCAAATGACAGGAGCTACATACAAAAGTCAGTATTATTTCTTAGGACGTTCGTGTCTTTCTCAGTTAAGCTCAGAGCTGTGTAGTCATCCCCCTCCAGATCCTGTGATGGAGCCCTGTGCTGTGGTAAGGGGTTGGAGTCCATCCCTTGAAGAAGGAAGAGAAGCAGCAAGTGTTGGTCAGTGAGGCCACTTGTCTGAAGTCACCAATATATCTTGCCTCAGAAACAGCTCCACTACACCCATATTGCCAATTTCTTCTCCCAAAGGCCCCCTAGCACTTGAGTTTAAGTCACCACACGTGCCAGACAGGGGGTCCTGTGGGGTTGGGATGCATTCAGACCCTTCCCCAGTGCAGAGCAGTGCCGCAGAATCAGCTGAGTGGGCTGTGGAGTCAGCCAACTTGGGATCCAGTTCTGCCCTTACCACAAAGCAGCTCTGGGGCCCTGGGCCCGTAGCTTCATCTCACTGAACCTGTTTTTCATCGTTACCAGGCTAGTAATAGAACCCCCTCCTAGGTTCATGAGCACCCCAGCACAATCCCCCTGGCACATACAGAAGGGCTCAGTCACTCTGACCACTCAGCTGTTCCCATGCTTATCTGCGGTTGCCTGTGTTGCTTCTTGCCTTCAATAATTTGGCAGGTGTTTGTTGAATGCCAATGCCTCCTTCCAAATGCCTGTGCCTGTGTGTTTGGAGCTGTGCATCTAATCCATCAGGAGTCCGCAACTTCAGGGGTGAAAGCTATGTTTGGTCAGCCCAGCTGGCTAACCCTCTCCCCTCTCTGCTGTGTGTGCTGTGCAGGCATCGGAACCAGTGGGAGACTTCCAGCCAAGCTACTACCCGCCACCGCCACCACTGCCGCCCCTTCCACCTCTTCCACCGCAACCACAGTTCCTCCCACCAGGATACCTCTCTGCCCTCCATTTCCTCCCCCCGCCACCACCACCACCACCTCCATCATCTTTCTCACTGACCGTCCTGATTGATACCGACAAAGAGAACACTGGTGAGTGAGCTTCCAGGAGAGCCAGGGAGACTTTCTGGAGGAAGAGGTACCTAATCTGAAGAGAGATTAGGTGTGGAAAGAAGGGACATGGAACTTAAAAGACGCTGAGCCCTAGGATGAGCTCTTTCTTAACCCCTTCTCCAGTCCCCATAAGCACAGATCTAAGGGAGGTGGGAATGGGATTCCCGGTGAGGAAACCAGGCCTCCAGCAGTTCTTGTAAGTTTAAATGGCAGAGCTGGGATTTGAACAGAGTTCTCAGTCTAGCTCCCAGTCCATCCAGTGCCTGTTCACTCACCTTGTTGGCTCTGTGGGCAGAGCTGTGGAGGATAGCAGGCATATGGTACGTTTGGAAGACCAGAGGTGCCAGGCCTTTCCAGCTAGGACTAGGTAGCAGATGCAGAGCCTGGAGCAGTGGCAGGAGCCAGTGTGGTAGGGCTATGCCTCTGCCCCAGGCCACTCTGAGGGAGCCAGACCAGGAGCTAGAGAATCTGTCCTTCACAAGTTCTGCCACTGGGGCACTGGATGATCCCGGGCACTGAGGCTTTTCAACTGCAAAAGGGGTCCCTTTACTAGCTTACTGTGAAGGTCGAGGAAACTTTTGGGTGTGAAAATGTTTTGGGTTTTCTTTTGAGGGCCCTTGGAGCTTTCAAGTTTCTAGGACTTTTTTCCTTTCATTCTTCCCCTGGGGCTCCTGTGATTTGGAAAGAACTGACAAACTCAACTAGGCCTTTAAAATGACTGTCAGATCATCTTATGAGCTGGGGGAGTCTGGCGGTATCCCCACTTCACTGAAGAGGAAACAGGCCTGTTATACACTTCCTGTGTGTGCAGCGCCTAGATCCAATAGCTGGAGTGGTACAGTTATATGGCTGAAAGCCACTGGCCCCAGTGCTGAGTGGCCTGGGTATGAGTCCTGGCTCTAGTACTTGCCCAGCTCCGTAACTCGGGCAAGCTTATTCACCCTTTTGTGCTCCAGTTTCATCTTATGTAAAAGCAGACTAATAATGGTACCTACCTCATGAGGATTCTGAGGATTAAACAGAACCTGGAGTGATGAAGGCATTGGTGAAGGTGGCCTATTGCTGTCTGTTTCACTTGGTCCCCATGCTGCCCCTGCAAGGTGGATACATCTCGTTTTACAGAAGGGGAAGCAGAGGTTCAGCTGTGAAGTATCTTGCTGATTCCTCCCAGCTTGTGAAGGGTAGCGTGAGACCTGGAACTTGAATCTGAATCACATAGCCAAGGCTAAGATTCCAGGTTCCTGATGCCTAACAAGTTCAAGAAAATGTATTATCCCCTGGGGCTGGGAATGACGAGAAAGGCTTATGGAAAATCTGTATCTGGGCTGGGCACAGTGGCTCACACCTGTAATCCCAGCACTTTGGGGAGGCCAAGGTGGGTGTATCACCTGATGTCAGTGCAAGACCAGCCTGGCCAACATGGAGAAACCCCATCTCTACTAAAAATACAAAAAAATTAGCTGGGCGTGGTGCCGGACACCTGTAATCCCAGTACTTGGGAAGCTGAGGCAGAATTCGCTTGAACCTGGGTGGCAGAGGCTGTAGTGAGCCAAGATTGTGCCAGTGCACTCCAGCCTGGACAACAGAGTGAGACTCTGTTTCAAAAAAAAAAAAAAAAAAGAAAGAAAGAAAATCTTCATCGTAAATAGGTAGTTGTAGTTTGCCCTCTTTCTAAATCCAGCCCCCTTCTTTGTCCTTCACAGATGACCAGGATGCAGAGGTGCCTCCGGATGAGCCCAGCCAGCCGTCGTCTCAGGAGCAGTCCAAATAGGCCCCAGGCCTGCCCTCCGGCCAGGAGAGAGGGGCACTGGGGACGCCAGCAATGATTTTCTTGTCTGCATTCAGTGATACGTGGGAGGAAGGAGGTTGATAGCCATAGATAGCAACTGATTCCGAGTTCAAGATAGGAGGGAGAGTGATTTCTAAGTTTCTTTCTGTCCTGCGCTGTGCAGTTGAAGAGGAATGTGGAGGAAGCCATTACCAGGGGAGGGCTAGGGCTCTGAGGAGTGGGTGGCTGGGAGAAGCTCCCATTTAGGAATGAATTTAACTGTTCTTGGGTTGCACTGCCATTTATTGGAATAAGCCCTAAGGCAGTATTTGATTTCCTCAGGCCCCACTCCAGCACAGGAGGCCCCATCTATTTCAGCCTTCTGCTGCCTTTGCCTGGTCCTCCAGGGCACTGGGGGGACCACAGACATCAACATTGCAGTTCATCCAGGTGGCTGGAGCCAGCAGCCAGGACCAGGGTCGTTGACAGCAGGTTCTGCAGCGTCCTGCCTTGCTGCTCTGTCTCCCACGTCTTCCAGGCCACAGCCCCTTGCCCCTCCTCCAAGGGGCTTTACTAGCAAGCATCCTGGCTGCTGGGGCTACTTTATTTCCCCTCCATAAAGTTTCAGCCATAATGGGCATCGTTTCTGGTTTTAAAAAATTTATTAGTTTGACTATTTGATGTTTTTATAGTGATTGCCAACTTTAAAAAGTAGGCTGTTGATAAGCCCTGAGGAAGTCCCCGGGTAATAGAATGGTGCCTCTGATCGCCTGTGACATGAGCAGTTTCTTCTCTGGGGGCAGTTGGCTACTGAAATAAAATAAGCAATGGAAATCCTCGTGGAAGCTTATTCTCTCTTCGATCCTGGTGGAAGGCAGTGTTGGCAGGAGGTTGGGGGGCATGGGTTTGTGGCCTGTGGGTGGCCTTGATGCACTTGCTTAGGCAAGGCCCTCCCTGTTCTACCTCCCCCCGCCTTATCAAGTGGGAGGATTGGGCCAGGCTAATAGACTACTTTATGTATCATTACTGTTGTTATTTTTAAGCAGTGGAGACCTTTTAAGGAAATCTGATGCAGACACACAAAATGTAAAGATGACTTTTAGTTTCCCTCCTCCAGCTCCTTTCAGAGTCCCTGCGCAGGAACATGCGTTTAAAAAAACAGAACTTGATCCCATTCTGTTTTAGGGTCCTGGACTTCTTACCTTGGTTGCACTTATACTTTCATTTAAAAAAACATCCTATGTCTCCTACTAGATTCAGAACCTGACAATCCCCAGCTCTGCCCATGAGGAGCATGACATCTAGTGGGACAGACAGAGAGTCTTACGGGATTAACACTAGAACAGAGAGGGAGGGAGTCTGTGGGAAGTGATCAGAGAAAGCCTTCTGCAGGAGTCAGGGCCTCAACCACATCGTAAGGGGCAATAATTAGGTGGAAAAGAGACAGATGGGTACTCCCAGTAAGGATGCAGAGGAGGATGGGGACCTGGTGTGAAGGATTCCAGGGTCAGGGCAGTGTCCTGTTCTCAGTCGAGAGAAGGGCTGGCACCCAAGAGAACAGGCCAACTTTACTTCCTCTTTTGCCTATGGGCAGAGGTGTCCAGGCATCCTCCTAAGTCCTGGGATAGGTGGCAGGGGCATCACTGAGAAGTGATACCCTAATTATTCTCTTATGTCAGTGTGATGGCTGGGGCCCAGGGCCTGGGCTCTGCTGGAAGGCACTGGAGGCAGGCACTATCATGGGAATTTTTCAGTTATTGCTTTACAGGCACAAGAGTGCTTTCAGCAGGGCAGACTGGACATGCTGAGTCCTGAGGCCTGCAGGTCAGCCTGGACAGGATGATGCAATGATTTGGGACTAGCCTGGCTTGGGGGCTGAAGCTATCACTTAATGCCAGTGCTGGTCTTCCCCCTGGGGCCACAGTGCTGCAGGACCCTGAGAGGGTGGGAGAAGACATGCCTTCTGGTTCCACTTAACATCAGTCACCATCCCTAACCGAACTCCTGACCTGCCAGTACAGCAGGGTGGGGCTGGATAGGTAACCCTACTTTTTCATAATACTTGAAGTTTTATCTTAGACTCCACATTTTGAAAGACTTTCCAATCACGTTGCATTACTTACATAAAGCTGTTTTCCTGTCTGATCAGCACACACAGAAAAGTTTGAAACAGTCTCTGTGGCCACATAGACACCACAACCATTCCAGACCAATGCAAGGTAATGGGATGTTTAGTTAGCTTGTGGGGAGACGGGAAGCTTTGGCCTTCAGAGAATAGTAATGTCCTGTTGGAGGGGTTCATGCCCACAGGACTCCAGGATGGGAGGATTTCTCATTTCTCTTGTAGTCCTGGGAGCTGACGAATCTCCAGAAATTGGTCAGCATCTTTCCTGGAGCCTCAGAGGCACCTGTTGGGGTGAAAAGACCAAATGGGGCCAGGGGCTTGTCTCAGTGCTGTCCCCTGGCTTACTGGTTTTCAGGATGGGAGGCCTGCCTTCCTCCCTTCCCCCCAGTATGAACCCCAAATTGTAAGCACCCAGCCTGCCCTTTGCTGCTCCCCTTGGCTCACCACGGTTACTTCCCCTGGTAGGTGGTAGACCCTGCTCCCTGTAGCCTTTCTGGCCAGCCCAAGCCATGCTCCCAGAATGCCCAGCTCCTCCAGGCGGGCCTCCAGCAGCAACAGCATGAGCACTGAAACACCAGGTCTGCTCATGTTGCTGCTCTGCACACAAACCTTCTGTGGCTCCCTCCTGTTCCTTCTGGCCTGGCGCAGTGGCTCATGCCTGTAATCCCAGCACTTTGGGATGCTGAGGTGGGCAGATCACTTGAGGTCAGGAGTTCAAGACCAGCCTGGCCAACATGGCAAAACCCTATCTCTACTAAAAATACAAAAATTAGCTGGGTTTGGTGGCACACACCTGTACTCCCAGCTACTGGGGAGGCTGAGGCAGGAGAGTCACTTGAACCTGGAAGGTGGAGGCTGCAGTGAGCCGAGATCATGCCACTGCACTCCAGCGTGGGTAACAGAGTGACACTCTGTCTTAAAATAAATAAAAAAATAATAAGAACCTACCTGCTGGCTTCTCCAGCCTCTCCCGCGTCTCCCTCGCTGGCTGGCCCAGCTCAGGCCCTGGAGGATGTGGTGTCGTCCAGGTCCAGGCAGAAAAGAATGAAAAACCGAGAGACTGGCACCCCAGGGGCAGCACTCTTCATCAGGGACGGCCAGGAAAATGTTCTGGAAGGCAACCAGCCGGGATTCCCTGACATGGGGTGAACTGGCAGGACGCCGCCGGGAGAAGGCGCAACAGCAGCAGTTGTGGATGCCCCCTCCGCCCCCCCACCCCGCCCAGGCCTGTTGCCTAGCGACCGACCTTCCCGGAGGAGCTCGTGGGCCAGTCGCTACACCTCTGCTCCCTGGGCTGGAGGAATAGGTTTCTGCAGCGGCGAGCTTGAAGCGCATCCCAGAGACTCGAGATTTCCCTCTAGGTTGGGCTATGCGACCGCAAACTCCATCGAGTCGTCTTTGGGCGCCCCTGCCTGTAGTTTCTTTCCTTTCTGCACTTTTGTGCGTGGAGAGCCCTCTGCCTAGACTCCCCCAGCTTCACCTATTGTCCTTTCAGACTTATTTCCAGCTACAGCTTCTTCAGGACACGAGGCCTCAGCCTTAGCCTGGGTTAGGAGTTCTGCCCGTTGGGGCCTTAAGTCAAGGCCGCTGACCCTACTGAGTAGATGTCCCTCCCACAGGCCTGGGAGCTTCCTGGAGGCAGTGGCAAGGGCTCGTTAGTCTCTGTCCCCAGCTCCCAGTGTGAGGCTTGGCCCTGGCTAGCCCAGTGCATGCTGTCAAAGGATGCATGGATCCAGGGCATGTGTGGGCTTCCGGGTAGAGGGTTCAGTTGCCCAGCCTTTGGCCACTTACCACAGTATCTTTTGCCTTACATTTTTGCTCTGTTTGCTGGGACATTACACAGGAGTCAGAAAGTCAGCTTTCATTGAAACTACACCCTGTGCCAAGCCCTTCGCTCCTTCCCTGGTTTAATCCTCACTATGACCCATGTAAGGGATGCACTGTCATCCCTGTTCTATAAAGGAAAGTGGGGCACACACAGGGATGGAGATTTGCTCAAAGTCACACAGAGCCCCTGGTATAACAGAATTGTGGACAAGGGCGTGCAGAGGGCAACATGCATCCCTGAGCACCAGTTAGGGAGTTTTTAATACACATTTTGCTTTGAGTTACCATCCCGGGATTTTTTTGAACACAGAACCGATGAGGCGCCCTAGTTTCTGGGCAAATTCAGGTGCAGCATAGCTAGTGCAGCCTAAGGGCATTTACCTCCTCAACCACTGCCCGCCCACCATAGTAGCATACAAGGCCCCAAGGGAATCCTAAAGCTGGCATCTCGGTGAGGCAGTGGGAAGAGCCCTCAGGGTCTCAGGTACAACGCCCCACAATGCCAGAGATTTTCAGCATCTCTGCTGCTTGAGCTCCTGCTGTGGCCTGGGCTTCACCATGAGCCCCACTATGTGAGCTGAGATTAGCAGAGTGCTTGCTATTGTGCCAGGGTGGAGCAAGGGAGGGAGAGGTATTTTTAGAGACAGGGTCTCACTCTGTTACACAGGCTGGAGTGCAGTGATGTGATCATGGCTCACTGCAGCCTCAACCTCCCAGGCTTAAGCATCCCTCCCGCTTCAGCCTCCAGAGTAGCTGGGACTACAGGCATGCTGCCATACCTGGCTAATTTTTAAATTTTTTGTAGAGATGGAGGCTATGTTGCCTAGGCTGGCCTTGAATTCCTGGACTCAAGCAGGCCTCTCGCCTTGGCCTCCCAAAGTGTTAGGATTACAGGCGTGAGCCACCACACCTGGCCCACTCTTCTGAGGACAGTGGGGAAGAGGTGCTCTGCTCCCTCTTGGAGACAAAATGTGACCTCAAGGCCTGGTGGGGAGGGGGATGAGGTCCTCTCTTTGCAGTCCTGGAGATTCTCACAGCTCCTTCCACTGCTGGGGACTACGGTCTTGGTGGGCCTGGCCTAGGCCCCTCTTCCTGGGGCACTGCATGAGCCAAAGCCTCCTCTCCTTGGCTACGGCTGGGATTTTTGGACACTGCTCCTTTGCCTTTTCTCTTCCTAGCTGTGTACTGTTGGGCTCATCATGTGATTTTTCCAAGCCTTGCTTTGTCCTCTGGCAATATTGGTTCAGTGGTGCGCTGAGGATGCAGGAGCACTTGTGTGAAACACTGCCTTTGACGGCAGCTGTGTCATAGGATGGTTGAAGGCAGTGACCTTTTTGAGACCATACCAGAGGGTAGAAATGACCAAGGCCCGTGCTGTGGCTCCTTACTCCCTGGTGCTCCCCGCACGCCAGGCACTGTGCTGAATGCTTCCTACACATCCTGTCTCAGACAGGCACCAAGTACCTCTTACAGATGGCAAAACTGAGGCCTACAGAGTTTACATTCTTTCTCTCAGTCGCCCTGTCTGTAAGTGGCAAGTTCAAGTTCCACCTGAGGGCAGAGTTGATTTCCTAGCTGTCCTGGGTTCTGCTGCTTCTCTGCGAGGGAGTCTTGGGGAAGTGGCACCCCCCAGGACTTGATACCCAGCTGGGGTTCAGTGGATGTGGACAGGCCAAAAGGAAAGAACAACTAGCTTAGGTCCTACATGAGGAATGAAATCATTTTTTAAAAATTTCCAAAGCCTTTAATTTCATTTTGAAAATGATGAACAAACAAACATGAAGTTGATTTTTTTGAAAAACGTGAGTATTAACAGCACATTAAAATGTAAGCCTTAACCCTTTCGCAAAGTAAGTAGGAAACTTGTCAGTATTAGTGCTTTTAGTTCAAATGTAACCTGGGAAATAGTTTTGATTTTTACTAGGAGTTTCTTTTCATGATTATTTCTTCATCTTTCTCCAGGCTTTTTGTTTGTTTTGTTTAAACATAATTAATTACGAATATAGGTCATGCACAAACATGGTAAACAATTCATAAGTGAGCAAAGAACGGATATTTTTTCCACCTCTGTTACTCCTGTTCACTTACCTCCCTCAGAGATACCCCTCTTTTTTGTGTTCCCTTCCAGAGATTATTTATATGTATAAAAGCTTTTTTAGATTAAGTTTTAATTCTAAAGTAGTTATAGATTCATACTCAGTTGTGAGAAGTAATATGGAGAAATCCTATGTACCATTTACTGAGTTCCCCAAAGGTAACACTGTACAGAACTACAAACAACGTCACAAACAGAATACTGACATTGATAAGATCCATCCATGTGTTGCAATTCAGTTTTACAGTTCATATTCAAGTTAATTTTTGTATTGGGTGTGAGGTGTAGATTGAGGTTCCTTTTTTTGCCCGTGGACGGCCAGTTGCTCCAGCACCATGGAGTCCTCCACTGAATTGCTTGGTGCCTTGCCAAAAATCAATTGAGCAGACAGATATGGGTCTACGTCTGGGTTCTCTATTGCGTTCCGTTGACCTGTCTTTTGAACAAACACACATACAGTGGCATATGAGCCACACTGTTTGCATGTCACTACGTTTGTTAACACCAGATCAGGGATTCTGAGCTTTTTTGTGTGCCTTTGTCAGTCTGGTGAAGCCAACGACCCCTTCTTAGAGTAGTGATTTAAGTGGATAAAACAAAACACATAAGGTTACAGAAGAAACCAATTAGGTTTAATACACTTGTCAAAATAGAGAAATACATTTGTCACTTAGTAATACATGTTCTTCCTGGCTAACACGTTAAATATCAAGGTCTAGCCATGGGTCTAATCACTATTAATAGTTTCAAAGTGGTGATGTAATTGATCTTTTGAGATACGTGCCACGACCGTAAAGTGAGACAAGAATATCTGTGATTTCTATCGGTGACCAAGTCACAGCTAATTCTACTGGGGTTTGGGGTCTATATCCATATTTAAAGGATATGCTGAATTAACAGTTAGAGGTTAGTGAAAACTCAAGCTGTGATTTCCACTCCCACCATCCTAGTTCAAAGAGCCCTTAATTCTCTCTAGGACCCAGTTACGAACTTCAGCAGTAGAGCTTGAAGAGCCTTACTTCGTCCTGGCTAGCAGCTGTGCAGTATTTCATTGAATTGATGCACTCTTATTTGATCCTACTAAGAGACCTTAGTAGCCAATCTTTGGCTATGACTGCTAACTTAATTTTCTGAAGGTTTCTCTTGTTGAGGTTTTCCTGTCAAGCAGGGCCACCACGCCAATCCCACTGCATTCAGGGTAGAGGCCTGGCCAGTCTGCAGAGGATGTCTGTGTAAGCAGGCCCTCGCCTCACCTCTTACCGTTTCTGGAACTGTCCAGGCTCCACATAGCAGCATCCTTTGCCTCTCCCAAGCCTAGGACCAGGGGCTCCATGCCCGCCCTGGTGAGCGAGCAGTCGGGTAGGCAGGCAGAGGAGGGCTCCCCGAACTGTGTAGCATCCTGTGAGCAGATGTAAAACTCCTCTGTGCCTTTGTGCTACGTTTTATTAACAGCAGATCGCAAGATGCTAACATTTTATCGTGTCAGCTCTTGCATTTGAGCTAGCACAGGCGTTGGCCTGTGAGTAATTAGCTGCTGGGTGGTGTCTTTTCTTCATCTTTCTTTTCTTAATTGAAATCAGAAAGTCTGTTTTCTTTCTTTCTTTCTTCTTGGTAGTAGAGGCAGTCCATGGAACACTCCACGTGGGCTTGGCTGTTTCTCCGCATTCATGGACAGTGAATTTCCAGCTGTAATCCAGTTACCAGCAAACAGTGAGTCGCCTCCCAGCGTTGTTGACCACTTGCCGGAGCAGTTGCCCCAGCCCCTGTTTGCATGGGAAAGCAAGGCTTCATAACCCCCTGTTCTGATGCATGAAACATACCTGGTTTTGAAGCCCTGGCCATGTCCACTGTCAGTCTTTAATTAGATCAGTGTTTTTCTACATCTGGCTCTTGGATTTTTAATTTTTCAGTTTGGACTGAATTTCACATCAGTCATGGAATGATGTCAGCCACCATCTGCAACATCAGAAACAGCCCATGTTCTAGCCACGGAGGCAGCAGCATTTATTGGGTGCCTAGGACGTCGCAGGCCTCGTGCGGGGCCCTTGGGATGAGCTAGATACTGTCCCCATGCATTGCAGCATGAGCATCCGAAGACCCAGATCTGAGCGTTTTCCACATAAAATCCTTCCCCGCTGTTCTGGAGATTGAGAGGCAAAGGTCAGTAATCAAAGTCTTTACACAACTTTCAGACCAGCTGACCATCCCAGGGTTTTCTATGCCATATTGTCCCCACTGCATTTGAATTTCCCCAAATGCCTCCAGGCCTTGCTGGCACAGCACCCTCTGCTTGGGTTGACCCTCCCATGGGGCCTCTTCCCCACTCCATGGAGCCTGTTCTGAGCCTCCCCAGAAGCCCAGGCTGGCTCTCCTTTGCTCTCTCTCCCTTGCTGCCAGGCATGGCTTGCACTTTTCTTCAAGACGTCATTGTCCTTGCTGCTTCTGTGCACTTCTTCTTTCTTCTTAGCTTCAGGGTAAGGATCGCGTTTCACCCACTGATTGAGATCACCAGCCACAACTTCGTGGCCAAATCAGTGGTCAGTTCTCTGTCGTCTGCTTCCTTGACCTCCCGCTGCATTTTGCACACACTTCTCCAGACTTCAGACAGCACTCTCCTCTCATCCTGTTCCTCCTGGGTTGCTCCTCCTTCATCCATCCCCCTCCTCCTTCTCTGCCTGCCCTCTGGCTGTTGGGTCCCAACCCCTCCTTTCTCCTCGTGGGTGTTCCTCCTCTGGCTGCTCATCCAGGTCCACGCTCTTGCTCCGTCTTGTGTGCGGGGAGGGCTCGCCTGGGCTCCGGACTTGCGTCTCCTTTGTTGTCTCAGCCTCTCTGACGGCATGTCTAAAAGGTGTCCTGGCAGCAGGGGTTTTGGTAGGAAACAGGCCAACTTGGAAGGTTCAAGAGATTCAATCTCTCGATTAATCACAGGTCACCAACTCTTAGAGTTGTGGGCAGAGTTGAGGGAAACAACAAGAGATACTGGGCCCTCAGAGATGCTGCAGCAGGAACCTGTGACCACCCCAGGGCCGAAGAGACGAGTAGTGTTCCCAGAGCCCAGGGCAAACAGGAGCCCGGGGAGGAAGCTCTGCCCTGTACGGCTGTGCACACAAAGACACGTGGCTGCAGCCAGGAAAAGCAGCGCTGCACACAGAAGGGCCCGTGCCCCCAGCTCTCCTCCCACCCTCTGTCTCCTGCTAGTGCCATCCACTGTCCAGACCCAAGCAGACAGCAGCGGGCCAAGGGGCCTGGGCGAGGCTATTCACACGCCCTGGCTCAGCCGCATGTGGCAAAGAACAGGGCAGAGAAGGGTGCAGAATAGGCTGGGGAGGGGCAGATAGACAGGACTAGCACAGTCCAACCCTTTGCTGCTCAGCGCCCTTATTTCAGAGCAAGAAACTCTAGTCTCCAAAATGGGGGCAGAGACACGGAGTGCATCAGCCACCGAGCCAGCATGCAGCAATGGCAGTTCAGTCACGCTCCCACCTGGAGCCTAAACCAGAGCCCTACCTCCATGGCAGGAGATGGGGGAAAGAAATCAACCAATAAACACCGGCTGCAGGCAGCGGCTGTAGTCACCAGGTCTGTGGCTGATGGAGAAGCAGAGGTCAGTAGTCATGGCTTCTTTCTTCCAGCACCCAACCCTTGCTCCCTCGCATTCAGAGCCCGTCGGCTGGTGGAAGTTCTGTACCTGGTAGGTGAGCCAGTTCTTCTACCCTGCCAGGCCTGAGTCCCAGTCAGCCCCCCTTGGTCGCCTGCTGCGGTTTCCCCTGGTGGTTAGAGGACGTGGGAGCACCTCTCCCCAGCCTCAGTGGACGTGCAGGTTCCAGGCAACGCTTTTCCTCTCATGAGTCAGCAGAGTCCAGCTGCTGCGTGGTGACTGAGCTCACCCACCCAGGGCACTATGGTAACTGTTTGCCTGTCAGCTCAGCAGCACAAAGAGTCCGAGTGACCAACAGTAGCCCTACTTGCTAAGGTAACGGCATCACAACTGTGTTTCCTGGTGGAAGCCTTTGGGGAATAGGACTTCCAACCCTGCTGAGTTCGGGCTCCTCAAAAGCAGAGTCCAAGATAAGGTTTCATGCACAGGTGACTTACTAAGAAAGTGCTCCCAGCGTGGAAAAGTCAGAGAGAAGGGGAAGAAGGACAAGGGAGGGGAAGGACCCAGGAGGAACCCAAGCTCAGGCAGGCCTCAGCCCGAGCCTGAGCACAAGGGAGCTCTGGCGTGTGTGCACCCTTGAGAGTTAGGTGGCCATGAGGCAGGGGAACTTGGCTGTCAGCCTCTGACTCCCTCCAGGGTGAAGGGCTGCCCCAGTGGTGAAGTAAATTCCCAGCCACCTCCAGCTGCCTGAGCCAGTGCACCAGGTGGGCTCTGGGTGTCCAAGGGATGTTCTCTGAAAAAGAGCCTCACATGTGGCTGCTGGAAACAAAAATATAGCAAAACTAGGAGGCCCAAAAATGGGAAAAGAAGAAACCAAGGGAAATCCGGGCAGAGCTCCATCATTATCTGTTACACTGCAGAGATGGGAAACAAGAATTCCAGAAGTGGGTTATTAAGGTACAGGAACGAGGGGCTGTGGTGGTGGTGGCACAGCTAAAACCCATCTCCTTGACTACTTTAAAAAGGACATTTACGTGGCGTGTGAATTACATCTCAATAAAGCTGTTATTAAGAAACGAAGGATCGGGCCTGGCGTGGTGGTTCGCCTGTAATCCTAGTACTTTGGGAGGCCAAGGCGGGCAAATCACCTGAGGTTGTGAGTTCGAGACCAGCCTGACCAACATGGAGAAACCTTGTCTCTACTAAAAATGCAAAATTAGCTGGGCATGGTGGCACATGCCTGTAATCCCAGCTACTTGGGAGGCTGAGGCAGAAGAATCACTTGAACGTGGGAGGTGGAGGTTGCAGTGAGCGGAGATTGTGCCATCGCACTCCAGCCTGGGCAACAAGAGCAAAACTCCATCTCAGAAAAAAAAGAAAAAGAAAAAAGAAAAGAAGGACTGGGGACACTCATGGTGGGAGACAAGACAGCACAATGTACTGGTCCCTGGCTAAGGACACCCCCTCCCCCAGAACTGGGCCCTGCCTCACAGGGTGCTGCCTCCCCACCGGCTCTGCGGCAGAAGCTTCGGCAGGCTGTCCCGCCATGCCTCAGACTGGCTGCGAGGTGCAAGCCTGTGGCCATCCTTTTCTCACTATCCATTAAGTCCCTGGGTCGGAGGCAGTGTGGTGACAGGTAAGGCATTGCATATGGCCACAGATGGCAGTACTGGCAGAAGCATCCCTCAGAGAAGGCAAATCTCTGTCCAGATTCCCTGGGGATGGATTGCAGCACCCCTCCTGATGGAAACCATTCTGTGTCATCAACTTGCCGTCACCGTGGTTTCCCGAGGAATGGCGCCGAGTGGGCAGCACTGGTCTGTGTGATTGGCAGCCTGGGCTCTCAGCAGCAGTGGGCAGATTGGCTTTGGTGAAAGGAAGTCTGTGTTGTTAAGCCTGTGAGAAACCCCTGTCCCTATGGTCATGCACTGAATGCTTATGTCTCCCTCACCAAATTCACATGTTGAAGGCCTAACTTACAGTGACTGTATTTGGAGATGGGGTCAAGATTACTCTAAGAACTAATTAAGATTAAATGAGGTTATAGGAACGAGGCCCTGATCCAATAAGATTAGCGTCCTTAAAAGGCAGCTGGGCAGGGTAGCTCATGCCTGTAATCCCAGCACTTTGGGAGGCTGAGGAGGGCAGATTACTGAGCCCAAGAGTTCAAGACCATCCTGGGCAACATGGCTAGACCCCGTCTCTACAAAAAAGGAGAAAATAAGAAAATTAGCCAGGTGTGGTGGCATGGCTGTAGTCCCAGCTACTCAGGAGGCTGAGGTGGGAGGATCTCTGGAGCCTGAGAGGTCACATGATCACACCACTGCACTCCAGCTTGGGCAACAAAGCAAGACTTTGTCTCAAAGAAAAAAAAAAAAAAAGACATCAGAGTGCATTCTCTCTCTCTTTCTCTCTCTCTCTGTCTCCCCGACACCTCTCTCTCTCCCACTTTTTCTCTTCCCCCTCCCACTCCGGTGTACACAAAGAGGTCATGTGAGCACAGCGAGATGGTGGTCACCTACAAGCCAAGAAAAGAACCTCAGGATGAAACCCATCTTGCTGGCACCTTGTTCTTGGACTTCCCAGCCTCCAGGACTGTGAGGGAAACATTTCTGCCACGTCAGCCACGCAGCCTGTAGTATTTTGTTATTGAAGCCCAGGCAGATTAAGACACTGACTTTGATGGTCACTTAGTTCATGAGCCCTTTGAGCAAGGACAGGACTAGCTGGCAAATGGATTAACTGATGCCCACAGGATGGATCCTCTTGTTCACCTAATTATTGAGAGCCTCCTCTGCAGTGATTGTCTTCTGGTGGGCATTTATGTGGGACATGAATATCTTCCCATACTGTGCCTTAAAATTTTTTTTAATTTAAAAATTTTTATTTATTCTTTATTTTTGTAGAGATAGAGAGTCTTTCTATGTTGCCCAGGCTGGTCTTGAACTCCCAGCCTCAAGCAATCTCCCCACCTCGGCTTCCCAAAGTGCTGGTATGCCTATTTTGAGAGGTCTAGCTACATACCTACCTTTTTATCACCAGTTTTCCAATCTTTTTCCCATTCCTTGAGCACCCATAAATCCCTGTCCATGCATTGATGCAAATCCATAGCTCAGGCTAGCTTTCCTCCCACTGAAGTGGGCAATGGAAGGAACCAGTTGAAGTTATCTGCCTATAGGAGGATCTCCTTTTGCCACTGTCTTTTGGGACAGCCCCCAAGTGGAGCTGTCATGCAGCCTCCATGTTTCTGGTGAGTGCTGGCACATCATGCACAGCCATTTCTAAGCCAGGCTTCTAGAAGTTTCTCTTCTGTTAACTGGTCAAAGGGAATTTCACAAAAGCCATGACAAAGAAGCAGGAGCAGGTTTCGAGGGAAGCTAGGCCAGGTGTTCATATAATTTACTTGTAACTTCTGGACTTGTTTTGTGCATGTATTTCCGTTAAATGCTAAGACTGCTGCATGCTGAGTGCCACTGCTCACAGGAGACTGTCCTTTCACTGGGGCTGCTCACACCCAACTCTGTGATTTGGAGGAGCGGATAAAACCTAGTGTGTCCATTTTCTATTGCCATAAATTGGTGCAAACGCAGTGGCTTACAACAACACCTATGTACTAGCTCACAGTTTCTGTAGGTCAGAAACTGGGGAAACTGGGTAGCGGCATAACAGTTCTCTGCTCAGAGTCTCACCAGGCTGAAATCAAGGTGTCAGCCAAAACAGCAATCTCATCCGAGGCTCAAGGTCCCCTTCCAGGTTCACACAGGTTGTCAGCAGAATCCAGCTCCTTACAATTGCAGGAGTGCAGTCCTGTTTTCTTGCTGGCTGCCAGCTGGAAGTCACTCCTAACTCCTAGAGGCCACCCTCTTGTTCTAGCCACGTGCCCTTCTCAACACAGGCAGCTTCTTCTTCAAAGCCGGGGCAATCTCCAGTCTGCTATGATAGTTTTGTATCATGTAATGTAGAGCTAACTGTCCTGTCATATTTAGACTCAAGGGGTGGGGATTCTATGGCCATCTATGCCAGGGGTGGGCTCTCGGGGCCATGTGAGAATTCTGCCTGCACGGCTGGTTTATGATGTGCCCTTGTATCATCATACAGCAGGAAACCGATAGTACATTCAAATTAAGACAATTTAAGGGGACATAATAAAGGAACTAATAAAAAGATTTGACAGGAAATGGGAAACGAGGGACTGCGGCACCTAGAGAGCACCCTTACCTGGAGGCCTGAAGGGGTGCGGGGATGGGGCAGTGGGTGGAACCTGGGAAGAGAGAGTCCTGTAGAGAAGTCAGCTGTGACTCCCATCCAGGGACAGCCTGCAGGAAGGGCGCTGGGAGCAGAAAGCTTCTCTCTCCCCCACCCTCCAGTCCCCCGCTGTGGCTCCTCAATGCTGAGCCCGCCCAGAAGCCAGAGATCTGTAACGCCCATTAATGCAGTCCCTAAAGGTCAGCCTCCTGGGCCACAGAGATGGGGAGGAGAAAGGAGAGTAGTTGGGGGCAGAGGTGGGTGCGCAACAGGAAGACATCTGGCCAGCAGCTCAGGACACAGCTGTTTGGTGTCCCATGGCCATCGGGGTCGGTCTCTACCAGGGCCAGACGCCAGACTGAGCTGCCTTTCCAAAGTGGAAGAGCGGCTGATGAGTACAGCATTCAGGGCTCCAAGCCGGAGGGGTCTGTGCTGTGACACTGGGGGGCGCTCCAGGCCCACCCGCCACCCAGCCCTCCCGAGACGCTCCAAGACACTCCACACTCCCTTGCATTGCTGGGTCACAGGCCCGTGTGTCACGGCAGCTCGCGCTGGAGCTGGACCTAATGCAGAGCCCTTTCTTACTTGGAGCCCCTCTAAAACTGGCAACCTCACCTGTTCCCCAGGAAGTAGGTCAGAGCTGCATCCCCAGGTGTGGTGTAGGCAGCCTGCGAAGTCCAGAGGTCCTGCCAGTGCCATGCCTCTTATCTACCGGCAGGTGGCACGAGGTCTAGCCATGTATCTTTCAGAGGAGAATTCCAAATTCAGTCACCTCCTGCCTGCTGGTCTCCTAGTGGGAGCCAGAGAGTGCAGGAGCCAGGAGATGCAGTCCGTGGGGTCAGCCCCTTGCACACAGAGCAGGGTGGAGGCTGCATCTGCATGTGAGCTGCAGAGGGACAGTAACCAGCCCCACATGCCACACGTCAGGTCAGTCCCCTGTCCCCAGCCTGCCAATGGACCCTACTACTCTTCAAATAACCCCTTAATCCTTGGCCTGGGACTTGAGATTTGGGGCCATCTGGCCCCCACCAGGTTGGTACATGAGACAAACTCATCATTGGTCCAGGCGTGGCCCACCTTCACTTATTTATTTGTTTGTTTGTTTTTAATAATGAGATAAACACCCACACATCCATTGCTCCAGACAAAATCCAGGCCCACATAGTAACTGACTTCCAGCCATCGGGCCCCCATTGACTTTCACCTCATCAGGCTCGGCATCCAGTACCTGGAATCCCCATGCCTCCTGCACTTGCTTTGCTTGTTGGATTTCATTGCGTCCATGTGTATTTCTAGACAGTCTTTTGAACAGCTGTTTTCGGCTGCAGTCACTGAATATGGTGTTGCTCATATTCCCCCATAGCGCAGTGTGGCCGTGTGCTGCTGCCTTCCCTGCTGCAGCCCGCTCCAGGGGGCGTACCAGGGTTCCCACACTCTCCCTCTGCAATGTGGGCATGCTGCGGGAGCAGGGCTGCTGCGGACGCTACTGCCCAGGTCCTTGTTGGTCCACCTGTCCCCGCACCTTCTTCTCCTCTTCCTCTCTCTCTCGCCCACCACACACCAGCCACACCGGCCCTTCTCCACTCCCTTAAGCTCGTCCCCACCTCAGGCCTTTGCTCCTGCCGTTTCCTCTCCCAGGAATGCTCTCCTCACCTGGCTCGTCCTCATTCTGGTTGGGCTCGATGGCATCTTTGCAGATGCCTGCCTGAACCCATCGGGCTCTGTAGCCCTCACCTCCAAGCGTCTGTCCCCTTGATGGCAAAGTCTTCCTGGGGCTCAGGGCGGGGCTGCAGCAGGTGTGGCTGCAGCACAGGGTGAGAGGGTGGGGCAAGAGAGGCCCTGGAAGTGGTTTGAGAGCAGATGCGGGAAGGCCTTGAATGCCGTGCCAAGGAGGTCTGAATACGCCCCAGGCCTCAAAGTGTGTCAGGATCCGAGCCCCAAAGGGGGCCCCCAGCGGCCAGAGCGCCCCACTAGGCCCTTGAGGAGGGGCAGCTGTTGCGTGTGCTTCCATATGAGGCAAGCGGTTCTCCCCAAATATGGCCCTCAGAAAAGAGGGGGTTGCCTCATTTTGAGTCTTTATATAGTTTCACGGTTTATGGGGCACTTGACACTTTATTTTGAAAATGAAAGTTCTGGCTGGAGAATGCGTGTTCGATTAAAACATCCTCAGTGTTTTGGACGCTTCTGAGGGCTACCTGCAATAGTGGTGGAAGGAGGGAGTGAGGAACCTTCTCACCGGCAGTCGCCATCCGGAGTGGTGTGACTGGGAAGGGTGAGGGTGCCAGAGGCCACTCAGCCAGGCTGCGCTCTTGGAAGCATGAGGGCCACAGAGCGCGGGGTCATCCCGTTTGTTTTCAGAAGGGCACACTAAGGCCTGGGGAGGTGAGTGACTTCCCGAGGAGCAGAGCCAGGTCTGGAATGCAGCATCTCTGCCTCCAAGGGCTTCCGGCTTTTTCAGTGTAAATGCAGGGCAACACGCTGGGCACGAGGGAAACAGGCCTTTCTGCTTTCCTGGCCTTGATGGCACAGATGACGTCGTTGCAGGGAGCACCAGCTTTGGAGGCAGGAGACCTGAGCTCTAATTCCCAGCATCTCCCCCAGCTGTGTAACCTTGGGCAAGTTTTTGTTTTTTTGTTTTTTGAGACGGAGTCTGGCTGTGTCACCCTTCCACCCTCAGTCAGGCTGGAGTGCAGTGGCAATGATCTCGGCTCACTGCAGCCTCCACCTCCCAGGTTCAAGCGATTCTCCTGCCTCAGCCTCCGAGTAGCTGGGACTATACGTGAACGCCACCACGGCCAGCTAATTTTTGTATTTTTAATAGAGATGGGGGTTTCACTGTGTTGACCATGATGGTCTTGATCTCCTGACCTTGTGATCTGCCCACCTCAGCCACCCAAAGTACTGGGATTACAGGCATGAGCCACCGCATGACCTTGGACATTTTACCTCCCCTCTCTAAGCTGCTTCTCTGCCAGTGGAATGATAGCGGCACCCTCTCCTGGGCTGCTGTGAGGCCGCAGCCCCTGTGGAGGTGGAAGGGACTCATGCCCGTGAGTGTGGGAGCCATGGGTGTGAAGGGGACACCGGGGTGGGGTGGGGGAGTTGCGGCCTCTTTCTGGAGTGGTCCAAGTGGTCCATGTGGCAGCTAGGATGTGACCCTGCTCAAGGGGGCCCAGGTGCAGCAGAGCAGGGCAGAAGGGGCCTGGGGGGCTTTCAGCACTCACAGCCCTGTGCCCATGGGAACATGTGTTTGCCACCACGGGCCTTGCATATCTTGTAAAACTCACAATTTGTTCAAAAGAATAAACAGCATAAAAGGGGCTGCCCGGCCTTCATCCAGGGCTGGCAGGGGTAGGAGTGGCCCAAGGCTGCTTTCCATTTAAACCAGATTTGGAGGCGCCTGTTCTGTCAGAGCTCCGGGTCGGGAAGCCCTCCCCATCACAGACCGTGTGCTGGACTCAGGCCTTGGATGGAGGACCTAGGCCCTCACTTCTCCATCTGTAACCAAGGATAATGATGGGGTTATGACATGTGATGGAGGATGAATGTATGCAAAGTGCTTAGGCCTCCGTGGGACAGCAGGTGCTGGGGAGGGTTAGCATTATTTCCATAGGAGACAGATGTGTGCAGACGGACCCCCGAGGACCAGTGCTGGGATTCAGGGAGACTGGGACTGGGAGACATGGGAGGCCCCTGGTCTGCTGGAAGAGGCAGGGAAGCTTTCCTGGGTGGAAACTGGGCACAGGGTAGACAGAGGTGGGTCTCGGCAGAAAAAGTGGCATGTGTAAAGGCTCTGAGGTGGGAACGAAGTTTTCATATTTGAGGAGCTAACAGAAGCTCCCAGGGGCTGAGAGGCAGGGGCCAGGTCACATGGATTCGCGGGCTGTCTTAGAGGTTACCAGCCTGGGCTTCGGCGAATGCTTTCTCAAAAATGACACACAGGCTTGGTGTCGAGGAACAAGAAGCCATTAGTAATGCATAGAAGGGTGTCCCAGGCAGAGGAACAGCATGTGCAGAGGCCTGGAGTCCAGAGAGTGCAGGCACAGCGTACAGCGAGGCCACGGGGGGCCTGGGCTGGGCCAGCTCCCGTCCCTGTCTGTCGGTCAGGAGGGCACAGTTTCACTTTGTCTCCCTTGCCAGGAGACTCAGCACACCCAGCTATGGAGCCAGCTCACAGGGGTGAGATGTGCTGTCTGCTGAGAGGGCTCTGGAGACCCAGATGCCATTTGGAGCCAGTGAGACCCCGTTTTAGGGGAGTCTCAGCCAAGAATCAGGACAACGCCCAGATCTCTGGCCCAAGTGGGTGACGTGCTGGGATGGGAAAGTAGGAGAAGGGTTTTGGGGTGCTGAGCAGGAATGTGTGTGCGAAGGTGCAGGAGACGCGGGGACGGCTTCCTGGGGCTGAGCTCAGGAGGGCACCCCGCACTGGGGATGGAGGGGGTGCTGTCCGCTCGGATGTGCTGTGGAGTCCTAAGGGGCGGGGTGTCTGTGGACAGGGATGTCTGCCTGAAAAGGAGGCAGCCAGAGGATGGGAAGAAAGCAGGGACAGGCGGGAGGGGCCTGGGTTCTGGGAGTGGGCTGAGAGTGGGACTAAGGGGAACTAGGGTGTTGGGTGACCATGAGGCAGGAAGGAAGAGACAAGTGAGTGTCAACGCAGCCTTTACAAATTAGGCTATACCAGGGGGACAGGAAGAGGGAGGAGGAGGCGAGAGAAGGGGTCTGTGGGGGCCAGCGGGGATCAGCAGCCTCCAAGGTTGCTTCGGCTCATCTTTCCTGACGACTGGGTTTATTATGACCAGGGGCTTGTCGAAGGTCGCACAGTGACACCAAGGGAAGATCAAGGCTTCTAGCCCCTTTCACCACCAGGGACAGCCCCCACAGCCTGTCAGGCGCCCCCCCACCACCCGTCGGGACCCGACCCCCACTCCACAGCGCTTCAAACCCCAGTTGCTGGTCCAGTGGGGAAGGCAAAGGAGCGGCCGCGAGGGGGCGCCAGGACCCAGCCCAAGCAGCGCTCTGCCGCCGCAGAAACCTAGACGCACTAGTCTCTGCTCAGTGTTTCCACGGGGATGCGGGCTGCCACGGCAAACTCAGTTTCCATAAGGTAGGAGCTCTCCTGTCCTCCGCCAGAGACCTGCGGCCAGTCCTGCCAGTGCCCTCTGGGCCCCCGTTTCCGTTGGTCCGTGGCGGTGCCCTCCTCGCCCGGATGGTGTGGAAGTGGAGGCATGGGTGGGAGGCGCGGACTGAGAGAGGTCCCACGGGGCCTGTGCTTCCCTGCCCTGCCCCACCCGTGCCCCGTGGGGCCCCGTGAGTGTCTTGCCTGCAAGGTCGCCTCCCGGCTCCGAGGATGTTTATTCACCGACCTGACCCCCACAAGCACCTGGGAAGTCACCATGACTGTGTTGGCGAGGAAACTGAGGCACAGGCCACTGCATGCTTTCACGCTGTGAGTATCCAGGCAGAAATCGCATGGGACCGGGATTAGGGGCTGCAGATACACAAACCAGCCCAGGGGAAGGCGATCGCCCTACGGGAAGGGCATTGAGCCCAAATGCAGCCCTGGTGCAGGGGCTTCCAATGGCAGAAGCTCTCGGAGGAGGCCAGGAATCTGCATTTGGAGTAGTTGCCCCAAGTGGATCTGAAGGCAGGGTTGGGGCGTGAGACAGCCCTATGAGAAGCCACTCTGTAGGTGAAGGTGGCTTGTCCAAGGCATGAGGCTGGACTGCTGCTGCCAAGCCCCAAAGTCACATTTGTCCCTTTCTTCCTTTAACAGGCATTAACCCACTTTCACTTTATGGGGAGCCCTCGCTGTGCCCAGGGGGCTCAGAGAGAATTTACAACCAGTCCAGCCTCCAAGACTCGCAGCCTAGAAGGGAGACACTCACCTACCGCAAGCAATGAGTGCAACGGGATCACTACACTTGGGAAGGAAGAGTGTTCCAGACAGAGGGAACTGCACGGACAAAGACCTGGAAGCAAGAGGCCAGGCTGAAAAGAGTAGGACCAGGGAGACCACAGCATGGCAGAAGGTGTGCCGGGGCTCGGATACAGAGGGGCGGAGCCCTTGCCAAGGCCTCTGAACCTTAAACTGGGGCTGGGAGAGCCTGGGCACGTCTCACACCGTTCAGCTCTGCAACGGTCCTTTTACTTGAAAGTCTCCCACCGGCCTGAGGACTCCCATGGCTGGTGAACTCTGTGAACCCACTCTTGGCGGGAACCCTGGCACCCCCAAACCCCACACTCTAGTGTTGAGCTGTCCCCACTGGAATTCGGGTTGGGGAGGAGGCAATGTGGGGGGGAGCTGAGGTTGCAAAATTCCATGGGAATGGAGATGGAAGTGGTGGGGAAGGGGAGGTGGGGCGCAGCTGATTTGTTTTAGAGCAAGAGGCTCTGAGTCGCTTTCTAAACCCAGCATCAAAGGCTTCCTGGAAACGTGTGCAGAATAAGGTGGAATATTATGGAAATTGTCCTCCTTGCTGTGTGGCCTAGGAATTCACGGTCACGGAGAAGAATTTCCCCTGGTCCCATGTTTCTCCCTCTCTTTGAAAGTAAAGCTTTTGGATCAAATAAACACAAATTATGGTCATACGTTTCTTCTGAGCTCAGCTGACTTCACCAGCCATCATGTAAATGGAAGTAACTTTTTCAAAGCTGTTCTTCCAGGGCTGGAGGGTCAAGTGGACTTGCCCCTTGAGAGTCAGTGTGGTAAAGTTGCAGTGTTTCTCTTCCCTGCAATCACGCTCTGGTCACTGGCGCCAAGAGTGGCCTGGCAGTGAAGGGCTCCGGCTCCCTCCCGAGGTGGCCATGCCTGGGTCTTGCGCAAGCCCCTTAGGCTCCATTAGCCTCCGTGTCTTCTCTGCCAGGATGGATTAATTATACCTGCTGATCATTAATGTCTATTTTTCTTTAACACAAAAATGTTGTTTCAGAAAATCTAATGGAACTATTGGCCGAGAAAGAAAACCAACAGTCCTCAAATTATCCCCATCTCAGCAGTTCCAACCCAGCTCCACTTTCTAGAGGCAGCTACTCATGCCCTCAAGCTGCCCCGCCTTCCCCGGCATGCCTCAGTCCAGCGTGTTCCAAATGCTGTTTCTCAGCCCCTCCGAGAGACGTCTCCCTCGGCTTTGAGGGCAGGGCAGTGGGAATCTGCCTTTCTCCCGACGCTCCCACACTGCCTCTCCCCCAGCTCCTGGTAGTTAGAGCACATACGTTTTCACTAAATCGATAATCTGTATTTATGTTGTCATGGCTATGTAAATATTTACTAATCCAAGTCCTGTAATCTGATTAGTTTCTTTTCCTCATGCTTTTACCA
The DNA here is from genome assembly GCF_009761245.1 of Sapajus apella. NCBI lineage: Eukaryota > Metazoa > Chordata > Mammalia > Primates > Cebidae > Sapajus > Sapajus apella. Next base: position 32,304,188 of record NW_022436976.1, on the reverse strand, counting down.
TTTTCTGGAATTAATAATGGCCTGTTTTCTCACTGGCCTAGCTGTCTATGTTTCTATTGCTGATTCTTCCCCAGCCCTTCTAAGAGCCATGCCTGACACCTCTCACGTCACCGTCCACACCAGCCAATGCATCCAAGCGCCTGGCTCCCTAGCCCCAGGCCAGCCCTCCGCTCCCTGCAGCCCAGCTGTCCACCTGGACTCTCCTTGCCACTCTCCTGCACTGGGGTCCTTGTTCGCAAGAGTTCTTGGCTTATTCCCTCAGTTTAGGGGAACTTTCCGCTGGTAACTTTTTGAAAAAAAATGAGAAAATACTTCTTTCTGGCGGTTTGTGGTGGCTCATACCCATAATCCCAGTACTCCAGGCCGGTGGATTGCTTGCGCTCAGGAGTTTCAGACCAGCTTGGGCAGTATGTGAAACCCTGTCTGTAAAAAAATAAAAAATAAAAAAATAAAAATTGCGTGGTGATGCAAGCCTGTAGTCCCAGCTACTGGGAGGCTAAGGCGGGAGGAGCATGAGCCTGGGAGGCAGAGGCTGCAGTGAGCAGAGACCACGCCACTGCACTCCAGCCTGGGTGGCGGAGTGGGACCTGTCTCAAAAAGAAATTTTTTTTTTTTTGTAGTGTTCACATGTCTCACATGTCTGAAAACTCCTTACTCTGTGCTCACCCTTAACTAATAGTTCAGCTGGGCCTAGAATCCTGGTTAACAATTGCTTTCATTGAGAAATTTTAAGTCTTTTGCTTTATAGTTTTCTATCTTCCAGCGTTGTTCTGAGAAACGTGATGAGAAGTTGTTCCATATTTTTGTAAGAAGCTCTCTTTTCCTCCCCCTCCTCCTCCTCCTTTCAGATCCTCACTTCATCCCTGCACTTCAGAACTTTTTGAATGCCATGCCTTGGCGCAGGCCCTTTTAATACATGGCACTGGGCACTTAGTGAGCCCTGTCAAGCTGGTGGCTTACATCCCTTGGTTTTCAACATTTTTCTTCTATTGCTTCTTTGATAACGTTCTTTCTTCCGTTTTCTCTTTTCCCAATTTTCGTAACTTTTATTCATCAGATGCTGACTTCCAGGATTGCTATTCAAATCTTCTCATTAATCTTTTCCTATTCTTCATTGCTGTGCTTACTCTCTTACTTTGAAACTTTTTATCAGAGCTTTAACTTCAGTTGTCGTTTCTGTTTGTTGGTTTTGGTTTTTCTCTGCTGCCTGCATTATTGCTGTTTCCCCCAGTTTTTTTTTTTTTTTTTTTTTTTTTCCTGTTTGTTCCTGGTGATCCTTGGCAGAGAACTGCTATAAGAGTGAGGCACTAAAAAGTCACTGGGAAGCTCCGTGTGCCTGGTTGGGAGCTGAGGCTTGTTGTCTGTGAGCTTTGCTGGGGTGACCTGGTGGCAAGTCAGCTTCTTGGGGTGGGCTCAAAATGCCCATTTCTGGAGGTCAGCTTTTCCAGAGAAGCATCTCCACCTTCCTGAACAAATAACCACTTGGTGTTTCAGCATCAGGATACCCTCGGGTCCAGTTTCTGTGGAAAGAAGCCATCACCTGCTGGTCTTCTGGGAGTGGGATGTGAGTGACGGAGGGAGGACTGGCTGCTTGGTTTTGGGGGTGCCTAGGGAGTCTAATAGCTCTTACACTGACGGTCAACCACCCAGCCCCCTCTTTTTCCTCCACCCTGTCCCCCACCTTCTTCGGGACTTGGAGCCTCTGGGTCCTGGGTGTTTCTGGGCTCTGTGGGAGGCCTGCCTGTTTCCGGCAGTGCCCCTTGGCAGTCTCCAGCTGCTTCTGCCACCAGCCCAGGCTCCACTTCCCGCCGCCTCCCATCTCCCCTCCTGTTCTGACAGCTCCTTTTATTTCTCTATCATCACCTTAATGGGGTTTAGAAGGAGAGGAGATAAAGGCTTATTTCCAGTTTCTCTGCCATTTCAGTTACGCTTTGCTCACACTGGGCGATCTGGGAAAGCCAACGAAACATCATCATTACTGTAACAGCTCATATGTATCCAGCACCTTCTCTGTTCCAAGAGCCCTGGTAAGCATGTCACAATGTACTGTCTCATGGGATGCTTATTACCACACTAGGAAGAAAGTTACAGATGTGGAATGGGCTCGGAGATGTGGGTGACTTGCCCAGGGGCACCCCAGGAGACCATCCAGACCTCGTGGCTGCAGTCAGCACCCTGGGCAGTTGTGGTGCACTGGCCTCTCCAGCCTCGCTCTCGCCCTCCCCCACCCTGCTCCACTGGCCCCAGCTACCCTGTGTTCTGCTCACCAGGGCTCACTCTCTCATTTCCACACTTTTGCACAAGCTGTTCCCCTGGAGAAGGAGCAAAACACGCTGGGAGAGAGCTCGTGTGTAAAATAAGAATGAGCCAGGCCCCGGGGGCTGTGGCAGAAGCCCCCACTCACCTCCTCTCCGCCCTGGCGTCTGTGGAAGCGCCTTTCCACAGTGAACCTTTCCTACAGTGGTTTCGGTCTGGAGAAAAGGTTTGCTTCAGCCTGGGCCGGGAACGCACACTCCTCCTGGCCATTCCTGTTTTCCCTTGAGAAGGGTGGCTCTTCTCTCATCAGTGCCTCACCTGTTCGTAGTTTTGTATCTCCGAGGTGACACAACTGGCCAGGCAAGGGAAAGGGTTGCATCCCAATGAGAACTGCAGCACCGGTGGAGAAAATGATACATTGTCATCTGCTGCCACCCAGACAGTCACTTAATTAGACTGCTTGGATCCTGTCATCAATAAGAAGGCCAGGCCGGGGCGCGGTGGCTCACGCCTGTAATCCCAGCACTTAAGGAGGCCAAGGCAGATCACAAAGTGAGGAGATCGAGACCATCCTGGCTAACACAGTGAAACTCCGTCTCTACTAAAAAAAAAAAAAAAAAATAGCCGGGTGTGAGGGCACACACCTGTAGTCCCAGCTACTCGGGAGGCTGAGGCAGGAGAATTGCTTGAACCGAGGAGGCGGAGGTTGTGGTGAGCCGAGATCGCGTGACTGCATTCCAGCCTGGGAGATAGAGTGAGACTCTGTCTCAAAAAAAAAAAAAAAAAGAAACAAAAAAAAAGAAGGCCAGGCCGATTGCTTTGAGACCAGGAGTTCGAGATCAATCTTGGCAATATGGCAAAACCTCATCTCTACAAAACAGACAAAAATTAGCCAGATGTTGGTGGCACATGCCTTTAGTCCCAGCTACTCAGGAGGCTGAGACTGGAGAATCACTTAGGCCTGGGAAGCAGAGGTTACAGTGAGCCAAGATGGTGCCATTGCACTCCAGCCTGGGTGACAAAGGAAGATCCTGTTTCAGAAAAAAAAAAAAAAAAATTAGGCCAGGCGCAGCGGCTCACGGCTGTAAAACCCAGCACTTTGGGAGGCTGAGGCGGGTGGATCCTGAGGTCAAGAGATCGAGACCATCCTGGCCAACATGGTGAAGCCCCATCACTACTAAAATACAAAACATTAGCTGGGTGTAGTGATGCACGCCTATAGTCCCAGCTACTCAGGAGGCTGAGGCAGGAGAATCACTTGAACCCAGGAAGCGGAGGTTGCAGTGAGCAGAGATTGTGTCACTGCACTCCAGTCTGGCAACGGAGCAAGACTCCGTCTCAAAAAAAAAAAAAATAAAAAAAAAAAAAAAAAAAAAAAAATCATTGCCTAATCCAAGGGCACAAAGATGTTTTTCTTTTTCTTTTTTTGGTGAGACAGGGTCTCACTGTCACCAAGGCTGGAGTATAGTGGCACAATTTCAGCCCGCTGCAGCCTTGACCTCCCGGGTCCAAGCAACCCTCCCACCTCAGCCTCCCAAGTAGCTGGGACTACAGATGCACGCCACCACCCCTGGCTAATTCTTGTATTCTTTGTAGAGACAGGATTTTGTCATGTTGCCCAGGCTGCCACAAATATTCACTCTTATTTTTTTTTCTGAGTTTTATAGTTTTAATTTTCATTTAGGTCTTTCATCCACTTTAAGCTAATTTTTACATTTAATATGAGGTAGAAACCCCACTACATTCTTTTGCATGGGTCTATCCAGTTGTCCCAGTACGCATGTGTTGGAAAGACTCTTCTTTCTCCAGTTAATTATCTTGGCACCTATTAAACATCAATTGACTGTAAATGTGAAGGTTTATTTTTGAACTCTCAATTCTACTTCTATAGGTCTTTCTTTATGCCTATAAGATTTAAAGTAAGTTTTGAAATTGGGAAGTATGAATTCTCCAATTTTTTCTTCTTTTCGAAGACTGTCTTGGCTGTTCTGAGTCTTTTGAATTTCCATATGAATGTCGTGATCAGATTGTCAATTTCTGCACTGACTCTATCTGGGATTTTGAGAGAGTTTGTTCTGAATCTATAGATCAAACTGGGAGTGTTGCTATCCTAATAATACTAAGTCTCCTGATCCATGAACATGGGCTGTCATTTTGTTTACTTAGGCCTTTTTTCATTTCTTTCCACAATATTTTGTAGTTTTCATGCCAGGCACAGTGGCTCATAATCCCAGCACGTTGGGGGGTTGAGGTGGGTGGATTTCAAAGTCAGGAGCTTGAGACCAGCCTGGCCGACATGGTGAAACCCCATCTCTAGTAAAAATACAAAAATTAGCCAGATGTTGTGGCAGGCACCTGTAATCCCAGCTACTCAGGAGGCTAGGGCAGGAGAATTGTTTGAACCTGGGAGGCGGAGGTTGCAGTGAGCTGAGATCGCACTGCTTACTCTAGCCTGGGTGACAGAGCAGGACTCTGTCTCAAAAAATATATATATTTTGCAGTTTTCAGAATATAGGTTTTGTACTTTTATTAAATTTGTTACTAAATATTTATTCTTTTTAATGCTGTTAGAAGTGGAGTTGTTTTCTTAATTTCATTTTTGCAATGTTCATTCCAAGTGATACAAGTCCACTTTTTGTGTATTGATCTTGTATCCTGCAACCTTGCTGGACTTGCTTATTAGCTCTAATGGTTGTGCGTGTGTGTGGATTTCTTAGGATTTTCTATATATAAGAATGCGTTATCTGCAAATAGATAGTTTTACCTCTTCTTTTCTGATCTGGACACATTTTATTTAATTTCCTTGCCTAATGGCTAGAACCCCCAGTACAATGTTGAACAGACGTGTCAAGAGTGGCATCCTTGTCTTGTCTCTGATCTTAGGGGGAAAGCATCCAGTCTTCACCTTTAAATATAATGTTAGCGGTGGGTTTTTCACAAGTGGACTTTATCAAGTTAAGGAAGTTCTCTTTTATTTTTGGTTTGTTGAGTGTTTTTCTAGCCATGAAAGGGTGTTGGTGTCTACCAGTAAGGCAGAGATTTTAGTCCCTATTTTATATACATATTAGAAAACTAAGGCTAAAAAATGCTAGAGCAAATGTGGAAAATAGGAATAAGTATGAAGAAGGAATACATATTACTATGAATGCCATCTTTCAAAGATAAACCACTCTTAACTGTTGGAAGAACATCTTTCTAGATTTTCTTCTAGGCATTTTTAGAAAATTGTCTGCACACCACATGGACTACCTTATTTCTCTGCTTAATGTGTCCAGAACATCGAGAGAAGGATTTTCTCAGCCAGAGCTGAACAAAGATGAAGGGGTCTGCCTTGGTGGTAGTGAGTTGCTTCTCGGTGGGAGCATGTGAGCACAGCGGCTTGTCCACACAATGTAACAGGGCGTCTCCTGGGGATGTTTCTGAGCCAGTCTTCTCTCCTGGCTGTGAGGCTGTCCAGGGTCACGGCCAGGCTGAGTCATCTCACTTTCTTGTGCCCAGCTCAGAGGAGACTTGGAGTCAGTTTGATTAATTGATCAGCGTGAGCTGAGGGACCCGAAAGGGAAATGAGAACCAGCTGAGTCTACAGCTTCTCTGGGCTGGTCTCTTTAGGAAAAGCCATTAGGACAGAAGTGTCCTGGCATGGCACTGCACTCAGTGGTCAAGTCCTTGCCCTTCCCAGGCCTCCATCTCCCCATTTGTCAGATTGGGATTGAGCCAATTTCCCCTACAGGCCCTTCCGAGTGGACTAGGTGAAACTCTGGGCCTTGATGCCTGAAAGACCCAAGAGTTGGGACCTTCTCCTAAGATGGGGCCCAGCAGCCACATGGGAGTCCCCAGCCAATGTGTCGGCATTGCTGCTGTGTAAAATATTATGTGCTGCACAGCAGTGCACCTTCGTGGAAGGAAGACTCGGTGACCTGGACTTGAGGAACTCCCTGTCGTTGGACAATGAAGTGGCGTAAGGAAAAGGTTCTGGAAAGGCGGGCCAGCTCGGCGGGCTGTGGCGCTCCTGGAGCTCTGGCTGGGAGTTGGAGACTTGGGAGTCCAGTCTCTGCCACTCTCCTGCTTGCTGAGTGACCCAGGAAGGCCCCACTCCTCTCTGTCCCTCCTGGCTCTGGGTCCGTGACCCCGTGAGCTTATCGAAGGGTCTTACCGATTGCTGAGCAGTCACTATGCTCTGGTGCCAGTAGCTTCAGAACTGAACCAAAGGATGAGGGTCAAGATGGAGGAAGCAGGACTCAGAGAGGCAGCTTGTTCTAGGAGGAGGGAGAGCAATCTTCGGGCCCCACAGACCTGGCCCGGCACTCCGAGGCTAGACTCCCTCCCTCTCTCGCTTGTTTGAAGGGTGAATGAGTTCACATCTGTCAAGTGCTTGGCACATAGAGGGGCTCAAAAAATTCCCGTTGTCATGAGCAAGGCCTGGAAGTTGGGGAGACCAAGGGAGGTTCTTGGCCGATGGATGAGGGTAGGTGGCATGGACCGTGGACGGTGTCTTGACCGCGGGCGGTGGCCTTCCTTCGGGCAGCCAGGCCCAGGTCATAGACTCTCTGCTTCTGGCAACAGCAGGATTTTCCCTCCCTAATTATCAACCTACTTGGGGAGATGCTAAAGCGATAGCTGTTCCTGGGCATATGTCAAGAGGGCACTGTGGAATTAACTATTTCATTAGCACTTTAATCAAGAAGAAAGATTTGCAGGCTCTGGGAAGGAGGTCATGTTGGGGGCACTTCTGGGTGCTGAGCCCTGAAACGTTTGCAGCAGCCTCCCTTGTTGAATGGGTGTAAGAAGGCCCAGAGCAGCCTCAAACCCTTCTTCAGACACAGTGGGTAAGGATGAATTGCTCAACTGCGGAATCAGTAGACAGCGGCATCCTCCCCGCTCCCCTCTGTCCGTGGCTCTCCAAGGTCACCAGATGCTGCCACTCCTGGTTTCTCGTGTCCTCATCAGCACAGCCCTAGGTGTGGTCATGGTTTTCCATTTTTCAGTTGAAGACACTGAAGCCCAGAGAGAGCATGTGACTTGTCTAAACCTGCACAGCCAGAATTTGGTGTTGTGTGTGTGTGTGTGTGTGTGTGTGTGTTTGAGACAGGGTCTCTACTCTGTGTCGCCCAGGCTGGACTGCAGTGGTGTGATCACAGTTCACTCACTGCAGCCTTGACTTCCTGGGCTCATGTGATTCTCCCACCTCAGCCTCCTGAGTAGCTGGGACTATAGGCATGTGCCACCACATGCAGCTAATTTTGGGGTGTTTTGTAGACACATGGTTTCACCATGTTACCCAGGCTCATCTCAAAGTCCTGGGCTCAAGCCATCTGCTTGCCTTGGCCTTCCAAGGTGCTGAGATTGCAGGCATGAACCGCCACACCACGCCTCAGAGCCAGAATTTGAATCAGGGTACCAGGCCCCGGGTAGGCAAGCTGGGATGTACTGACTAGTGAGGCCTCTGCCCAAGACAGTGTGGATTGGTTTGAGCACTGCCCTGGGTGTCCTGAGACCAGACCCACCCCCATTGGCCATGTGTCCCCAGGCAAGTCAGGCCATCTTCCCAGGACTGCTTCCCCACTTGTGCCGTGGAACTGATTTCAGATCAGGAGGAGAATGCTCACGGCGCTTGTCTAAATGGGAAGTCCTCGAATGAAAATACTCACACCTGAGTACCTACGACGTACCAGGCCCTCACTCTAGCGCCACATTTGATCCACCCACCAATGGAGGAGCCATCGTCCCATCTTACAGAGTAGAACCCCAGACTCAGTGAAGTGGCCTGTCCAGGGCCCCAGTGGGAGCATGGTTGCATGGGTTTTGGAACTCAGCTCTGGGAACTCCGGAATCCTTGCTGTCAACAGTCTGCGCTTCACCATCTTTTTTTACTTTTTCTTTCTGAGACAGTCTTGTTCTGTTGCCCAGGCTGGAGTGCAGTGGCTCGATCTCAGCTCAGTGCAACCTCCACCTCACAGGTTCAAGTGATTCTCATGCCTCAGTCTCCTGAGTAGTGGGGACTACAGGCGTGTGTCACCATGCCTAATTTTTTTTTGTATTTTATTAGAGACAGTGTTTTGAAGTGTTGCCCAGGCTGGCCTCAAACTCCTGAGCTCAGGCAATCCACCCCCCTCAGCCTCCCAAAATGCTAGGATTACAGGTGTGAGCCACTGTGCCCAGCCTGGGCCTCACCATCTTTTGAGAGCCACTAGCTCCCTGAGACTCAGTTTCCCCATCAGTAATAGAGCAGTGTGTGCCCGCTGCACTCTGGACACTCTGGGTCACAGAGCCCCCGGAAACCCCAGGCCCTGTGGGGATGGCTGAAGTACACACTGCCCATGTCCTGCTTGGCGAGGGGCGATGTCTGGCCCTGTTGAGCCTGTGCTCCTGGCCGTCTGCCCTGCCTGGGGCTTAGTGACTTCCCTTGGGGCTGCTCTCCACCTCTCACCCTTTGCTTCCTAGCTGGAGACCCCCACCTACTTCTCCACTGGGGGCTCAGGCCGTGGCTCCTCACCCTGGGCCCCACCTCGAATTGCTCCCCATGAAGTGGCTGCGGCAGGACTGACACAGAGGAAACCTCAGATGAGGGTAGAGTGCCAGGCTCCGGTGAGAATACCAGCTCAGCTGCACACGGCCCTTCACAGTTTACAAAACCCATCTCCTGCCCATTAGTGCTTTTTATTCCTCAGAAGCCAGGAGGGTTGGGAGGGCCCTCTCTCTACAGATGGGGAAACTGAGGCCCAGAGTGTGAAGTGACTTTCCTCCAGCCAGTGGTTGCAAACAGGCTGACTTCCAATCCAGGGTCTCAGCTCAACTTGCCATGTGCCCCTCATCTCAGGAGTCTGGGGACAACAAAGTTCTGGGGCTCAGAGGGTGGCTGAGAGCATGGGCTTTGCAGTTGGGAGGACACAAGTTCAAAACCTGGCTCTGTGTGACCTGGGGCAATTTACTTCACCTCCCTGTAGAATGGGGGTGAAAGAAGGAGCTTCCCCTCAGGGCTGCGTGCTTAAACAGTTAATGTGCGGGAAGCACTGAGGTGCTGGCCATGGTGAGCAGCGTCCCCACCCCTCCTGGGTGCTGCAGCCCCCCGGGGGGCTCTTCAAACAGCAACCCAGCCGCCCTCAGAGAGGCTGAATCCGTTGCTCAGAGGTGGGGTCTGTGTGTGTAACTCAGGGACTCCGTGTGACTCTAATGGGCAGCAGAGGCGGGGGGGTGCTCTGCTTTACAGGGCGCATTGTGTGGATGAGTAAACTGAGTCTCTGAGGGGCAAAGTGACCCCAAAGGACCCACAGGTCCTCTGGGCTCCTGTTCCTGCATCTTCCATGACTTGGCTGCCCTCCGATGACTGGCTCCTGAGGGTGCCACCAGGTGGGCAGTGAGGTGGGGCTCAGGCTTGCTGGGCTGGCATGGCTGGGCCTCTCCTTGGAGACTTGATTTCCCCTCCTGTAGATTATAACCACCCTTCACTTCCCTGCTTCAGGGGTAGACAAGGTGGCTCTGTTGGGGCCAGTCTGACCTCTTGGAGCCTCAGTTTCCCCAGCTGTGAAGTGAGGTGTTGCAGACATGTGGCCCAGCGTGGCCTGGCTCTGTCCAAGGCTCTGAAGGTGGACAGCAGCCATGGGCTCCTACCCACAGCCCCTCCTTCCCTGCAGCCTCCAGACCAGAGGATTTTCTGGACTTGCAGGCCCCTGCTTGGAAACCTGAGGCGGTGGAGGAGCCCCGGCACGGCCACCCTGTCCCCTATCCTGGACTGCCAGGTGGGAAATTTGCCCACCCCAAGCCACCAAGCAAACATTTAGGCAGTGGCCCCAGCCTTGGGCACCTGCTTTCCCTGTAAACATGAAACTAATCACCAGGATGCCCCTGTCCTATGTCCAGCCTTGGAATGATGCCGGGTGGCCAGCTTGCTGCTGCCTGCATGGGTGAGAGAGGGCTGCTGTCACAGAGTCCCAGCTGGGCCTGAGAGGTCTGAGCAGTTGTGTGGTCCAGGCCCTGACCCAGTGACACGACTGCTTCAGTTTCCTGGCCACTCTTGCTCCCTCTGCCCCAGGAACGGGGAGCTCCTTTGCATCATAATAGTCCCAGGGCCACTGAGCACAGTCACCTCTTCTCCAGAGCACCCTGCAGAGCTCTGGGGTTAGGGCCAGGGTCCCTGAGTCTCCTGTGCCCCCAACACCGTGGGGTATGAAGTTAGATGGCCCCTCCCTGTCCTGGCCCTAGTTCTGCACATTCTCTTGTCACCAGCAAATGAATGCAAAGAAACCGTTATGAAATCCCAGCTGTGCGCCAGGCCCTCTGCTGGGCATTGGGGATACAGGGCCACCAATGTGATCCCTGCTGTGACAAGATAGTCACTCAGTAAAGAGGGACTCAGGCCCCAGACCCTCTTGCAAGGAGGCACCAGCCTAGAGGAGCAGAGCTTGCCCTAGCTGTCAGGCAAGCGAGAAATCCCAGCCCGGCCGCACCAGGACTGTTTGAATTTGTTTCTGGAAAATGTCAAACAACCACACAAGCTCTCTTGGAGCCCCAGAGAATACCCTGGAGGCTCAGCCTCCAGCGCCGCGTCTCCTCCGTGCCCTCGGCCCCCTCCAAACCATAGGGCTGCCTGGGTTCTTTATTCTGCCCTAAAATTAATGCGACCAGACCCGAGTCCAGCCCCGCAGCCGAGCTCCCCCTGCCCTGCATGAAGAGGACATGCCTGGTGGAAGGCGAAGCCTGGCCAGGGCTGGCTGGAGGCGTGTCTGTCACCTCCTTGGCCTCCCACGCCCTTCTGCAGGATCCTGTTGCACCAGGCCCGGGGCCGCAGTTAAATCGTGTGTTGGCACAGCAGGGCCGAGGCGGGCTGGCAGCTCCTTCCCGGTGCACATTTGATTGCATTTCCCCTGGGGACACGACCACTTAGAAACCTATAAATCCCTGGCAGCGCTGCCGGCGTAGGCGAGTATATAAATCAGGACTTGTAAAAGCCTAATGGTCCCCTCTAGGCGGGTGAGACGGGTGTGTGCCAAGAATCCTCAGGCGGCGCCCCAGGACCCAAGTCTCAGTCTGGAGCTACAGATGGGCAGGGGGGCAGGCCAGGCACCGCTGCCACAGACCTGCTCTGGAATCCCCACTCTGCCTCCTCTCTTCAGTCTCAGGCAGGTCACCTCCAAGAGCTTCAGTTCTATCCTCGGTACAATGGGGTCACAACCCGTGCCTTGCAGAAGGTCCTCAGCAGGCTGCACACACCGGCTAGGAGCCCACCATTGTTTTCGGGTGGGCTGAAGGGATGGGGGGGCAGGGGGCAAGCAGGGCCCAAGGCCTGGGCTCTTTGCTGCCTGCACTGGCCTGCCACCTGTTCTGAACCTCCAACAGGTCCCATGCCTCTCCACACCCGTGTCCTCCTCCAACCTCATTCACAGGTGTTTGCTGCTGCCCTGCTCTGGGTGAGGGGCTGTAGGGCCAGGTCCTTGTCTTTTTGGCTCTGCTGGCAGGGAAAAGAAATGGGTACTGTTCGCCGGCCATGTGCCGGGTGCTGCTCCAGGGGCTGGGCGGTCAGCAGTGAAGAGGACAGCTCACGCCCGGCCCTCCTGGGAGGGACGTTCTAGCAGGGACCTCAGAACCACAGTCGCTGCTCAGCAGAGGGGCCTCCCTAGGCACAAAGCTGTGGTGTCACTCCCCTGGCCGCCCCCTGGATTAGGGGGCATGGGGAGAGGCTGGAAGCGGGGGCAGAAACAGTCTCTTGGGCCTGGGCTTCCATTCTATGCAGTGAGAGGGGTGGGACTGGTGGTCTCAGTGGGCCCTCTCAGCCCTAATGGTCTGCGTCCCCTGATAGCTCATGGGGTCCCCAAGGGCCAGCAGGAGCAGGGGGAGTCCCTAGAGGACAGGACCAGGGACGGTGAATCCCTGTGCCCAGCGTGGAAGAGACCTGGACTGGGCACACAGGGCAGGAGGGGACTTAATGCCCAACATCTACCCGAGACCCTGGCAGGCAGGAGCCAGGATGCGGAGGGGTGAGGGAGGGAGAGAGGGAGAGAGGGGGATGGGGCCCCAAGGCTGCTCCCACCAGGCCGGTTCTAGGACTGTCCTTTTCTGCCCTTCCCTTTGCCCAGCCAAGCCACCGGGAGTGCTGTGATGCCTGGGCCTGGCCACCACCCCTCCCTGGGCCTCCAAGAAGAAGCGGAGAATGAGGAGGGAGCAGCAGAAGGAAGAAGAGCAGGAAGAGGACAGGAAAGGCTCTGACCCAGGGGGCACCTGCCAGTTTAAAGAGGACACTCACGGACATAGCCCAAGCAGGAGAAAGAGTGAACAGAGGACAGAAGGGACAACAGATGGACCCACTGGGGTGGAGGGGGACAAGGTGAGGTGTGTGGGAGTGGGAGGGACAAAGGGGCTTGGGTGGGGAAATGTTGAGACAGAGGGGGATGGAGGTGAAGAGTCAGAGAGGAGTGGGGAGGGATGGGGGTCAGAGAAGGAAGACAGAGAGGACAGAGGGAGACAGAGGAGAGAGGGACAGGGAGGGAGGAGAAGGTACTGGGAGGCAGGGGAGGGACAGGGAGCGAGGAGCAGGGAGGGACAGGAAGAGAGGGATGAGGGGGACAGGGAGAGAGGAGAAGGGGGCTGGACAGGGAGGTGGGGGATGGACAGGGAGAGAGGAGAGGGTGGGAGGGACAGAGAGAGGTCGGGGGAGGGACAGAGAGAGGTGGGGGGAGGGACAGAGAGAGGTGGGGGGAGGGACAGATAGAGGTGGGGGGAGGGACAGAGAGAGGGGGGGGGAGGGGGAGAGAGGAGAGGAGTGAGGGGCAGGGAGAAAGGGAGGACGGGGACCAGAACGGGACGGGGAGGGGCGACAGGAGAGGGACAGAAAGAGAGGGCCCTGGTCCCTCATAGAGACGGAGAGATGAAGGCTTCAGGGTGCGGTTGCTGGACCAATCTAACTTGAACTTGACAGAGGCCAGGACTGGGCAGGAGTGGGGTTGGCCTAGAGTGGCTGGGCTGGAAGGACGCCATGGTCTGCTGTCTGTCCTGGGTCCTGACCCTATGCCCTGGTTCGGACTCGGGGACCCCTGGGCAGACTCAGCCCCTTTGCTCTATAGACCCTGTGGGGTCCCGGGCTGTGTCTCCCACAAGGCGCTCCCTAGGCCCGGTGAGCAACCTCAGCCCTCCACCTAACCCCACCAGCCCTCCCTGTGTGACGGTGAGTCACAGCTCCTTGCCAATGGTGGGTCTGGGGGTAATCGCCATGCCGCTGCAGTGGCAGTGGTGGTGGCCAGGCTCCCATGCACTGGGGGCTGCAGGTCAGGGCTCGGGAGGGGCTTTGGTCTTGGTGTTTTAAAAATAAGAGCTGAAGACAGCACTGGGGAGGGAGTTCAGGTCCAGCCCCTGGGGTCCTGTTTGGGGACCGATCTCATGGGGTGTTCGCCTTCAATTAGAGGGAGACCCTGCTGGTGTTGGGGACCCACCCCGAGCCCCTCTGCGCCTTTCCCTCCGGCCTGCTCCGCTCTGCTCTGTCTCGGCCTCTTTGTTTCTCTGCCTTTGTCTCCTTTCCTCCCTCCCTCTGCTCTCTGAAATTAAATGGGATCCAACTGCCAGCTCCCTGTGTGTTCCCGGCTTGCGGCTCAGCCCCTTTCATTATTAATAGAAATATGTCCTCATGGTGCAGCCTCACGCTGCTTATCTGGAGTGGATTAAGTGCTCACAGTGACATGTAGTATTGATTCCTCAGCATCCCCGTTCAAGGGGTTTTGCCTTGTCCTAATTAGTTCCATAAAATCAGTAGGGGAGGGGATGAGGGGTGAGGAGACCCTGGGTGGCAGGCAGCAGCCCGATGTGCCCTGTGACAACGGGTCGGCCCCTCTGTGCTGGGGGCTTGGACTGGGCCACTCTAGGAGGCGGAGGCTGAGAAGCGGTGGGAGCGGCCACCCCAGCCTGCAAAGGGCAGGACAGTGCTGTGGGTGAGGGTGGAGGCTCTGGAGCCCAATGCCAGGGTTTGAACCCACCCTACCTACCACTCACAGGCTGTGTCACATGGGCAAGTCCCTTAACTTCAACTTCACTGTCCCTCAGTTTCTCTTTCTTTCTTTCTCTTTCTCTTTCTTTCTTTCCTTCCTTCCTTCTTTCTTTCTCTTTCTTTCTTTCTTTCTTTCTTTCTCTTTCTTTCTTTCTTTCTTTTCTTTCTTTCTTTCTTTCTTTCTTTTCTTTCTTTCTTTCTCTTTCTTTCTTTTCTTTCTTTCTTCTTTCTTTCTTCCTTCCTTCCTTCTTTCTTTCTTTCTTTCTTTCTTTCTTTCTTTCTTTTTCTTTCTTTCTCTTTCTTTCTTTCT
>NW_022436976.1:32267281-32289554 GCF_009761245.1 Sapajus apella | reverse complement strand
TCCTTCCTTCCTTCCTTCCTTCCTTCCTTCCTTCCTTCTTCCTTCCTTCTCTCTCTCTCTCTCTTTCCTTTCTTTCTTTCTGACACAGAGTCCCAATCTGTCACTCAGGCTGGAGTGCAGTGGTGCATTCTTGGCGCACTGTAGCTTCCGCCCCCTGGGTTCATGTGATTCTCCTGCCTCAGCCTCCCGAATAGCTGGGATTACAGGTGCGCACCACCACGCCTGGCTATTTTTTTGTATTTTTAGTAGAGACGGGGTTTCACCATGTTGGCCAGGCTGGTCTTGAACTACTGACCTCAGGTGATCCGCCCGCCTTGGTCTCTCAAAGTGCTGGGAGTGAGCCATTACAGGTGTAAGCCACCATGCCCGGTGCACTGTCCTTCAGTTTCTGTGCCTGTAGGATGGGAATAAGCAGCAGGTTCTGGCAGGGAAGACGCCCCTCTTCAGCTTGGGGCCGTTGAGAGAGTTTCCTGAGGGGACCACACCGAGGTGTGTCAAGTGATTCCCCAGCCCTGCCCCACACCTGAGCAGGGAAGGAGGGGAGCTGCTCCCAGCCTGGGGGGGGGCTGTGTGGAAGAGGGCCACTGGACTGGACCGAGATCTTCAGCGAGGACACAGCCACCCAGGAACCCCTCCCACCTTCCTCTCATGCTGGGCTCCTCACTGGCTGGAGCCAGCCCGGAGCCAGAGGGCAGTGGCCCCAAATGCAGCCCCCACGGGTCGGCCCTGGACGCACAGCAGGCAGAGCTCAGGTGTGGAGGGCTCAAGTAGGACAGGGGTGCAGGCACCTCCTCAGTGGATTCCTGGAAGGAGGCAGAGGGCAGATTCCCTGGAAGCACCGCAGGCCAGCATGGCACCATGGATGATAGGGAGGAACAGCATGGCACCGTGGGTGATGGGGAGGACCAGCATGGCACTGTGGGTGATGGGGAGGACCACGTGCTCATCATGGCTCCACCACCGTGTGGCTGGGTGTTCACTCTGACCCTCAGTCTCCCTCTCTATAAGGAAGGGGGCTACTGGGCCTTTCATCTCGCTTTGCTAAGTCAGTGTACAAAGAGGCTGCCCTTTGATGGGGGTGTGAATGCCAGCGGCCCTCCTCACCTACAGAGGGAACAACAAGACCCTCCTTAGGCCATTTCTGGGAGCCTGGGAAGGTGGTAAACATGACCACCCTTGCATGGTTCCACTCCAGTGGGGGTGAGGCAGGAATTTTCCTGAATCTTTTTAACAGGTGATCAATGTGACATGTGAGATGCTGGCCACTGTCCAGGTCACCTGCCCAGGCCTGGAGCGTGGGCCTGTTCCTCGTGCTGGATGCTGGAGAGAGAGACATATAGGGGATGGGGACAGACCCATGCGAGCCTTGGTCTTCCAGCCTGCCTGCAGGGACTGGCCTTTGTCCTGCCTTTCTGAGGCTGTTGGGGCTCCATCCCCGGTAGGCTTGCCCTGCCCACCCAGGGCTTCCCTGTTTACAGAAGCCCAGACACCAGACTCGAAGCTCGTTCTCCCACCTGCTGAGGAGTCTCTGTAGCAGGCAGGGGCCCGGGGCAGATGGAGCTGGGCTGGACTGTGGTCAGATTGTGGGATCTGGGATCTGGAGCCCGTCACTGCACCTCCCAGCCTCGGCTTGTCCACCTGTCCATGGGGAAAGGCCTACCTCTCTGCAGTCCTGGGACTCGCGCTGGCATCTGAAAGGGCCGCAGCGTGCGATGGAGGCCACATGCCACTGGTTCCCATCCCCGCGGTGAGAACCCAGGGCCTGAGCTGGTTTCACACAGCTTCCCTAGCTCTGAACCCTGGCTCCATCACCCTCCTCAGAGGCTCTCCCGGTCCCCGCCTCTGGGCTGAATCACAAAGCAGAACCAGGCCCTCACAGCTCCTTTCCAGTTTTTAATGTTTTTCTTGTAAAACCAAAAATATAAAACTGGCAGGGGAATGGAAGACAAGTTCTGCATATTTTATATACACGAGGTCTGTGATTTCCAAACCACTGGGGAGAGGAATGGGAAGACACTATCAAGGGAATGTTACAGGGCCACAAGTCCTGACGGGCACCTCTGTGCACCCAGCTCGGGCTCAGACGGCAGCTCCCTGGCAGTGCTGGGTGGCATGGCCAACTGGCTCCCTGGGTCATGGCCCAGATGTTCCAGCTGTGGCCTGGCGCTCCTGCGGGGTACATGGAGGGTGGGAGTGACAGCAGGTGGGTGAGGTGACATCTGCAGTGCTGGGCAGGCAGGCGCACACGGGGCTCCTTCAGGTGTCCGTGTAGATGGAGGGGATGTGGCCCAGGCAGTGGTCAAAGGCTCCATTGGGGAAGAAGCCGCAGTCCTCGGGGCCGCTGGACGCCATGTCTTCAGATGACTGCTGTGGCAGCGCTGTGGCACACGAGGCCTCGGCCAGGGCCTCATAGCCTGACAAAGGGTGGGAAGCGGTCAGCGCCGGAGGCAGCAGGGGCTGTGCCTGCTCATCCTTCCCAGTTCCCAGGCCCCACCCCACCTGCCCAGAGTGCCCCCTCACTGAGTTCCATCCCCGGGGCCTGCTTGGAGCCCCCTATTTTTCCGAATGTGGGAGCTGGCCGCTGGGGTGGGGAGAGGGCTTGGGAGCCACCCTGGGCCTGGCACACCCAGGGGGCCCAGGACAGCTGGAGAGACAGGCATGGGGCTGACCGTGGGCAGAATGTGGGGGTGGGTAGGAGCAGCACAGCCCTTGCCCTCAGGGGTTAGTCCCCTCCTGGCAGAAGGCCCAGCTCGTCCCCATCCTTTCAGCTGCATCCCCCAAATGGACTCAAGAAACCCAAAGAAGAGCACCAGCATTTCCTGGGCACTTAGTAAGTGCTCATTTTAGCTTGTCTGGCTTCAGTTCTGCAACGCTCCCATGTGGTGGGGTTCACTATCCTATTCTATAGCTGAGAAGGCAGGCACAGAGAGGCCAAGACGCTTGCCTAAGGTCACAGTGTGAGTAAGGAAGGGAGCTGGGGTTGAACCCAGGTCCATCTGGCTCCAGAGATGTCTCCCTGTTCCACTGGACATGCTGTGACCAGGGTGAGGCCACTGCTCAGAGGCCCTTGACTTGGGAGGGGCTGGGAGGGGTCATCCTCTCCTGCCCCTGCCCTAAAGGCCTGTCAGTGAACTGCTGTCATTCATGTGTGTGGCCTGAGACAGGTTAGCCTGTCTACGCAGTGGCGTTGGGCCAAACTGTTCTGAGGCCCTGCAGCTCCTCGAGCTCGTCAGCTGGCGTGTCAGCTCTGTGTGTGATTTTTCCTTGACCAGGAAGTGTGGGCAGAAGGCAGCTAGTGGGCCTGGAGTGGGTGCTGGGGAGAGGGGAGGCCAAAAGAACCTCCCCTGGCCAGTGTAGGGGTGGGGCGTGGAAGTTGTCTGCCACTCCGTCAGAGCTATTCATTCCAAGCCTTGCTGCACAGCTGGGAAATCCCACATGGGCTGGATGGGGGTGGGAGGACAGGATGGGGAGCCCGCAGTGCTGGGCACCTCAATTCAGGCATGCACAGACACAGAGCACTCATCTCCCATGTGTGCACATGCCACACAGGGGTCCATGCACACACGTCTATCACGCGTGGACATGGCACACGTGTACTCACAGGCCTGTGGATACGGTCCTTGAACACAGGTGCACAAGTGCACACAAGCACGCTCATCTGAAACAGCCCACATCACACACAGGCACGCACTGTCCATAGAATCAGCCAAGTCATGGGTGGGTGACACGATGTGCACACAGATGGGGTGCACGGACATTCGCACAAACGTGAAGTAACACGTGTGCAGACATGAGTGCATGCCCTGCCAACTCCTCACACTCATGGGGCACATCCTGCCAGAGCCACCTGTGCCAGCCCTGCAAGCACGGGCACACACAGACACCTGGCATGGGCATCCAGCCTGTCTGCAGGGACCAGCCTTTGCAGGTGTGTGGACGTGGACCCACAGGGTGGTGTGTGCCCAGCTGAGACCTCGGTGCTTGTCCCTATATCCTTGTCCCTCCACTTCCCACTGTGCACACTCAAGGCTGACCAAAGGGCCTCTGGGGCGGGTCTCAGGTTCCTCTTTGTTGGAGCCCTGGAAACCTCTGGCTAGACCTGAGCCCCAGGCTGCTTTGAGGGTGGTCTTGGCTCCAGAATTCAGGGAGGGTCTAGCCCCTCCCTTCTGATGCCCCTGCTCTGATTAGGCCTGCCTTGACTAGGCCGGCGCCACTGCTCTGAGCCTGGTTCCACCTGGGCTGTGGGCTGTCCCCTCTCCCTGGGCTTCTCTAGCCAAGCCAGGGGCAGAGCTGGGGAGGCCCAGGGCCCTGGAGGGCAGCACCAGGTACCGATGCGGAGAAGGGACAGCACGGCCTCCAGGCTCTGTCCCTGCCTGGTCTCCTCTGCTGCCAAAGGGAGAGCAGGATTTGTTCATTCCCTGATACATCCCCAGGGTCTGCAGCTACGCCTGGCACACAGTAGGTGCTTAATAAATAAAGTGAAGAAGTAATTAAACCATGAGCTCCCAGTCTGATTCTTCAGAAACCTGTCAGCATTCAGACACACAAGGCTCTCGAAGCTGTGGGAAAAGCCAGACATTACAGTCAGGCAGGTACAGACAGTGCTGCGGGGTCCTGGGACTCTCTGAGCCTCTACTTCCCGCCCTGTGAAATGGGGATGGCCCTGCCACATAAGCATCCAAAGGCTACAGGACCCCATGCATGCAGCACCCAGCACCGGGCTGAGCTCGGCAGGTGCCCTGGACCGGGAGCCACGCAGGCAGGGCTCACCTGGGGCAGGCAAGGGCGTGCTGAGGCTGTGGTAGCCGTTGGGCCTCAGGGCATTGAAACCGGGGGTCTCCCCGACCAGTCCGTCCCCGCCAGCTGCTGGCTCCGCTGTCCGGTAGCAGTCACCATAGGGGAAGCAGCTCTGGATGGAGTGGAAACTGCCCTGGTAACCTGCAAACAGGGTGGCAGGGGCCGCGTTCACAAAAAAGAAGTACCCAGGGCAGGGAGGGGGACCGTCCTCACTGCACGCTGCGCCTCCCGTGGTCCCGTCCAGGCATCGTGGGTGTGAGTGAGAGAGGAGGGCCAGGGCAGGGAAGGTGCAGGAGGCTGGGGCCCATTCTCAGCTCCGCCCTGCAGGGAGGGAGGACAGGCCAGGGGTGGCTGAGATGGTCTCGACGTCTGCTCCCTCCACGTGCCGGCGCTCACTGGCCTCTCACTCTTCCTCACTGTCAGGACCAGCTTCCTCCAGGCCGTGCCCCAGCTGGGCCTCTTATGTCCCCTGTGTCCCAGCTTCTCTCAGCCCCAGTGCCCAGGCGGTCATTCTCTGAGCCCCTTCCTCCCCCACTAGGCCACTGTCTCCTCATTCCTCTGAGGTTCCTGAGCGGGAATGGCGGGGGTGATATGGAGTGGGCCCCTGGCCAGAGCTTACCTCTCGGGCTGGGCACAGGCGGGGGTGGAGGGCTCTGGAAGGGTGGGTAGGCAGGCTTGCTCGGGAGCGTGGAGAAGGGCTGGCCTCCCGGAGAATGGCTCTGGGAGGATGGGGGCAGCGGTGGTGGCCCGAGCCCCTTCAGGGGGCTGACTATGGGTGAGAGGAGTCCGGGCCCCAACCTGGAGAGAACAGAGAACTTGTCAGCAGGCAGGGGTGTGGAGGGCGGGGTCCGAGGCAGGGCTGCCACAGTTTGTCCCCTCCAGCAACGGGAGCCCACTCCCCAGCTGACCTGCTCCAACTTACAACAGTTAGGAGAGGAGCTTTTATGTCTGGTCAGGTTCAAGCCAAACTCAATCCTGGAAGCTTTGGAGTCTGGTGTTTAGGATAGTCAGCAAGGAACAGGAGTAAGTGGCGCGATCTTTCCAGACGAGAGAACTGTGTTCAAACCCCTAACTGCTCTCATTGTCCAGGTGTTTGGGGCAAGCTACTCAATGTCTCTGAGCCCTGGTTTCCAGGAAGGGCTGCCGGCTCACCACCCGGCACGCTGCAGCGTCATTACCTGCCGGGTGCCCGGCTCTCTGCCTCGTGCTTGCCACTCTGGCAACCTGGAAGAGGAGCCCTGGAGCAGCCCATGGCACTCACAGTCCCCAGGCATTGAGCCCTGACTTGCCCCAGGCCCTGGGAGATAGATGATCTTGTGTCCTCTTCGCAGACCAGAAAACCAAGGTTCAGAGACGTTCGCCCAAGTTACTCCCAGCCACACAGCACCGACCTCAGGGGCTACGGTGAGGGTGACATGAAAGCGATGTAGAGTGTGACATCGGATGTATTCTCAGCACTCCACCCACCAGCATCACCATTACAAAGATGAAGGGAAGAAAAACTAGCAAGTCGGTCCCACAGCCAAGTTGGCGTTTTTTTCTGCACAGTTTATTCTGAGGAACCTTCTCCTGTTTCCAGCCCTGGCCGTCTGTCCTCCGCTTGCATACCGCCTGCGACGGGGGGCTCCCCAGCTGCCTTCATACAGAGCCTGAGGGACAGACCATGCACTCTGGAAGCTCATGTTCAGAAGCACGACTGCAGCGGCTGAGAGCTGCACAGGCGCCCTGAGCCCGGCCCAGCCCGGGGCCATCTACCTGGACCGTAGGATGCTGCAGGCCGGGTTCCCTTCTCACGCTACCTTCCTAAGCCCCTAGGCCCACTTCACAGGGGCTAAAATGACTTTGAGATCAACGGCTTGGGGACTCTGGGGACAAGGCTACAGGCTCCCAGCCTGTAAAGCACTTACGTGCATGGCAGAAAGAGGGAGACTCAAAGTCCCCATTTCTTCTCTGGATTTGTGAGTTATTAGACCATCCACATTAAAATATACAGTGAATTCAGTGTCACAGCTCCAGGTGACCTCGTTATCCTTGCCTACCTTCTGAGACACCAAGTGTTAACAGGTCGGTGCCTCTCTGAAAGAAGCAGGGCTATCTGGAAATGGAGAAAGCAGATTTGGAGACAGGCCGGAGTCTCCACATCTGCGGCCGCACCAGGTTCCTCTCTGCTCCCTCCCACCTTGGCAGCCCCTCCACTGCCCCTCTAGTCTGCTGTCATCATCCATAGGTCTGGGCCTCTGTCACTGTGGGCTCACTTGAGGACAGGGGAAGCAGGGCCTCGGTGCTGGGTCCCTGGCCCAGTCACTCACACACTGTGGGTCTATGTCACAGTTCTAAGTTCACGGGCCATTCCTCATCACACCTCCAGGAATAAATCATCATCATCATCATCATTTTTAGGCCCATCTTAAGGGTGACCAAATGGGACAGTGTCTTCCTCTATGCACTGGAAACCGTGTAGAGTTGTGCACAAGCTGTGTGTCCTCATGGCCAGTTCTCCTGGCTGAAGATGGGCTGGGGCCTGCAGTGGCTTCGCCTTCCCATGGGCCTGCTGCATGGTGGCCGCCTTATCCCTATCCCAGCTGGGCACCCACAGCCCAGCCCTCCCCTGGTTTCCTGGAGCCCCTGTAGGAAGGGCCAGGTCTTGGTCGTTCTCGGCCACCTAGTGCCCAGTGCTGGGCCTGCCACTCAGCCAACAACCGATGACACTAATAAATGAGTTTCTGAATCTCTCAGCTACAAACCCCAGAGATTGATGGCATTGCAGGATTAAGATGAACCAGATATGAAGGAGAAAAAACATGCATTTTCAAAAGTTTGTTTTTCCTGTCTCGCTCCACCATAAGTTCACATTTGCCACCTTCACAGCCAGTGAAATTAAACAGAACACAACTCTCCCCACAGCAGACATGACGCCTGAGGGTACGCAGCTCTACCTGAACTCTTTAAAAGGCAAGAAAGATCATCTGGAGCTCCTCCTCTGAGTCATGCAAATGATTCCTAAATCAAATATTTTTGCTTCAACTGGAACCTATAAAAATTAATATAAAACCTCACTGGCCTGGCAGACCGAGGGCTTCATACCTCGCACAAGGCTGGGAAAAAAAATACCCTATTCGGCGTCTTCTCTGAGCCAGGGTAAATAAATTTGGTCATGAAGTCAGGCCCTCTTAGCATATTTTTGAGTGAATCAGATAATTCTGTCAAGCTATTTAAACGTCCCAGCAAACCGCTGGGGAGCCATGAGTGGCTGCTCCTTGTTGACTTTGGCAGGAAAGGGAGGCTGAAGTCCCTTTCCCCACTCTCTTCTCGAGATGAAGAAGAGACCCATTCACACTGGGCCGGGGCCTGGAGTCAGGCATGAGGGCGCTTCTCTCCTGCAGCTGGTCCTGAGGCTCCCACCCAAAGGCAGGGGTGGGTAGGCGGGGTGGGCAGGTGGGGGTGGGCAGGTGGGGGTCCCATCTTGTCATCACTCTGCCTCCCACTGCAGAATTCTTGACGGGCACTTATGCAGGCGGCAGGCAGGTGATGAATGAGGCAGAGCAGAGTGCACGGCCAAGGAGTGAATGGACTCCGTGGTTTCTTTTCCTTCGGTTGACGATGTTTTTCAGCTGGCTGGTGGGTGAGCAGGTGGCCTGAGTGGGTATGGGTGGGGGCGGGGACCATCATGGTGTCGCCTGTGCCAGGTGGGACACAGAGTGTCAGGCATGTGTACGGCTCTCACCCCCTTCCTCGGGCAGGGCCTTCTGATGCCTTTCACAGAGGCAGCAGCTGAGCTCAAGCTGGGCCCGGTGTTCTGGGTCCCCCTACATCCCCTCAGGCGGCCTCTTCATGACCCTCTGCTCACACTCACACTCACAGCTATAATCTTCCCCTGTCCGTCAGCAGCCCCTGTGCACCCCAGCTCACCCCTGACACCCCCTCCTCTCCCTGCCCAGCCCAGGTTTCCCACTCCTGCTGCCTCTGTGTCACCACTGCCTTCTGGTTCCTCCTCCCCAGCCTGAACCGTGCCCCAGAGTCCACTCCACCCCTGCAATGCCGCCCTGCGTCCTCATCCCAAACCTGACCACATCACTGCTCAACACGCCTCAGGCTGAGTCCCATCCCAGGCCTTGGGCTCTGGACCTGGCAGCCTCTCTCCCAAGTTCGTCACCCCACACGATGGTTCCCCAGATCACACCAAGCTCTCACCATGCCTACCTTCGCTCTTGCTACTCCTTCCTCCTAGCCTCTCCACCCATCCAACTCCAGCCTCACCTCCTCCAGGAAGCCTTCTCTGACATCCTCCCGGCAGCCACACGCCACTGGGCTTTCCTCTGGGCTCCACAGCCCTTCTGCTTCCTTGCCACGTAGCACTGGCCCCTATGCGGTAGGTCTCCCTCTCACAGTAAGCATCTCCAGGGCCAAAGTCATCGGCAGCCCTAGGCCCAGGGCCTGCCCACAGGGGCTCCGTAACTGAACACTGAATGAACGGGTGAATGAACGGCAGGAGGAGCCCAGTAATAATAGGAGCGGTGGGCCACAGTGGGCCACAAATGTGGTGATGAAGCCAGGCTGGCCCCAGGCGCAGGCAGGCCAAGACCAAGGCTGTTGCCTGGCAGAGGAAGGGCAGGGAAGGAGGAAGGTGCTAGGGCCAGGCTGGGTGCGGGGAGGGGGAGAGGAGGAGAAGGGACAAGGTGATTAGCAAAAAAATAGCAGGGAGGGGAGGAGGGCGGGGCTGTGAGGACTCCCTCTGCTCATTTGCAAGAAAAACAGATTTCAGCAGATCACGGTCCAGCAATGAACACATTCACCATTTCCAGTCAATTAAGTGGCCACAATGAGAACCACATGGGGCACGGGAAGAGGCCACCCCTCTCCACAGTGATCCTGCAGTAAAGGCTCCCAGACATCCCCTGCAGGCCGGGCGACAGTCACAGCTGCAGTGGCTGGAGATGGGGTGGGGCCCACACCAGCATCTGTGGAGTGTGAGCAGTGGGCAGTCTGCTCCCAAATGCACAGATGAGCCAAGGAGATGCCAGAGTGAGGCCCGGGAGGCCTGGGTTCCATTCTGGGTTTGGCAGTCCGGAATGCAGGGGTCGTTGGGTGGGGCCACAGAGTTTTCCCAGGGTCCCCCAGTGGGGAGGAGGGGCTGCTTGAAGCAAGACATTCAGAAGCCAATACCATCTACTCAGGGTTACTGCAGGCCCCAGTGGAAGCATGCACAGGAAGGGTTTAGAATGCAGTACGCAGTCAGTGTTCCCTGAAGGCTGGCCATTTTCATTATCAGTAACAAGCAGACAGACAGTGCGGGACACCTGCCCTCCCTCCCTCCCCCCAGTTCCCTCTTGCTGCCCCTGGAGGAGGACTGGCCTGGTGTACATACCCATCCCGGGTGCTCTCAGCCATGGGCAGAGGGGGCAGATGGTGGTGGGAACTGGTGGTGGCATCCAGAGGTTGGTGCCTGGAAGACACATCGTGGGCTGGGGGCAGGAGGCCTGTCGCAAGTCCATTGTGGGGGGTGATGGAGCCAGGATACACACCTGCAGGGAATCAAACAAGGGTCACTGGACTCGGGCCACTCCCTAGAGATGGCTGTGATGGCCCAGGAGCTGTGTGTGCCTGATGATGGAGACAGAAAGACAAGAGGGAAAATGAGCACAGTTGTATCACTGGGAGGTTAGGGGCCCCAATGAAGGAGGTGCTGGCTCCACTCCGCTCAGTTCAGGCCCTGCAGGCCCTGGTTAAAGGGCTGTGTCCAGAGCTGGGGCTCACCCTGATAGCAGAGGTGGACTGGCAAGGGGCTGTCAGAGGCATGGGGTGCTCAGATCATGTGTGTGTGTGCGTGTGCACATATGCATGTGTGCATGTGTGTGTGTTCGTGTGTGTGTGTGCACACACATGTGTGTTGAGATGGGGGCATGTATTGGGCAGGTTGTCTCAAATCTCTGTGGCGCTGTTCAGGAAAAGAAGGGGCTTGTTCTGTGTGGCCCTGGAAGCAGACAGAGACCCAGGAATGGAGAGCAGCTTGAGAGAAGTAGACAGCAGCCCAGGGCGCCGCCGTGCCTTCTAACGCGCAGTGTTGCTGCAGGGCAATGGAATGCCCTTGCAGGGTAACCACCTCCCCCAGAGACATGTAAGCACAGCCGGGTGTCCACTGTGAAGGCTTTCAAAGAGGGATGACTGCACTAGCTGGGTGGCAGGCTGGCCTGGGAGACCTCTGAGAAGGGCTGCTATGGATAGTTGTATGGACTGTACACTGAACAAGGGTCCCAACTGAGGAGAGGAGTCAGCCACATTCTAGTCTCAGATTCTAAACCTTCAGAAGATACCTGCAGGGTGATGCCACCTTTTGTCACCTTTTACCCCCTAGGGTCTTACCCTTGTTAAGATAGGCAGGCTAATAAATCAATGGAGGACACTAGGTCAGCATCCGATGTTGCTCCAGGGGCCCGACTGAGGCTTAGGGAGTTACTGAGCCCAGCACTCCCCAAATGCCTTCACAAAGAAACCCTAATAAGAGTAGGAAATAAACCCCTACTCTGGGACCGAAGTCTAGGAAGGACACGGCAAGAGCTGTAAGTTTTTATGTTCCCTGTTTCATCTGAAAAAATAAAAAAGATGAATACACCCGACTCCTGCATTCCAGGCCACCATACCCAGAATGGAGCCCGGGGCTCCTTGGCCTCCCTCTGCCTTCTCCGTGGCTCATCTCTCTAGAGAGTGCCAGTTGTGCATCCCTTCTTCAACCTGGCCATGCTTAACAGCAACTGATCATTTTCTCTGAAATCCATGCATCCAGCAGATGCCCTGGGAGGACTCTGTGTGACCTGGGGGCTAGCCTGGGGCTGCACTGATGGACTGTGTGACCTGGGGGCTAGCCTGGGGCTGCACTGATATGGTGTCCACTCTGATTGGCCAGTGCACATGGGGCAGCTGTTACATACTGAACAGCACTCTGGTCACCATGGATCCAGACCAGTGCTCTTATTACACCATAAGGACAAATCTGAGAATACACCAGTCTCTTTTCATGAATGGAGTAAGGAGACCTTTTACCTTCTCAGTTGGTTGAGGTTCCAAGGCTAACTCATCCCAGCTGGCCCCTTTGGCCTAGGCCTGCAATTGAAGAGGCTGCTAAGGGAACAAGCAGGGCTGTGGCAGGGGTGGCAAGCTCAGTGCCTCAGGCAGCATGGCAGGGAGCAAAATAAGTGAAACTGCATGGATTAACAAGGGGAGCAGCGGGGCCTGTGGCAAACGGGAGAGCACATGCTGTGAAAAGACCTTCATATGGAAACCATTAAAAAAACAAGCCTGCAATCCCAGCACTTTGGGAGGCCGAGGTGGGAGGATCACTTGAGGCCAGAATTCGAGACCAGCCTGGCCAACATGGCAAAACCCTATCTCTACTAAAAATACAAAAATTAGCTGAGCGTGGTGGCGCGCACCTGTAATCCCAGCTTCTTGGGAGGCTGAGGCAGGAGAATGGCTTGAACCAGAACGGCAGAGGTTGCAATGAGCCGAGATGGTGCCATTGCACTGCAGCCTGGGTGACTCTGTCTCAAGAAAAACAACCAAAAAGCACCCCTGTGCCTATGAGGCCAAACAGTTTGCAACCCCTGGCTTGGAGTCCCAGCTGTAAGCACCCTACATATGTTACATCCGGTGATTCTGCTATCACAACAGCTACCGTTAATTAAAAACATACTATGTGGCAAACTGTCTTTCCACATTATCTAGTTTAACCATCTCGACAAATGTCAGTGGGGAAGACAATATATCCCATTTAAGATGAGGAAACTAAATTATTAGCAAGTTGAACGACTTGTCCAAAGTCACAGAGTAGGTGGCTCCTCGGGGCCATCTTCCAAGCAGTGGGGAGAGAAAGTTCACGTGAGGCCAGGGCTAGGAGCGGCTCCAGCCCAGGTGGTGTTCCAGGTGTCTGACTGAGGCCTCGGCTCTGGTGCAGGTGTCACTGCTGGCTGCTGTGAGACCCTGGGGCTCTGGGTGAGAGCTTCCAGGCACCCTCCAGCTCCCGGCCACCGTCCTTACCACTCCCTGCCTCTGCACTGTGTTCCCGGGGCCAGCATCCCCGGTCCATCCAGCCACTGCCTCCCTCCTCAGCTTGGGGAAGTCACCTGAAGCGGTATTTGTGGAGAGAGCTTGGCAAGGAGCTGCCCATGTCTGAGCCGCTCACCTTAGCACCTCTTCGCCTGCTATCTTGAACCAATTTGGGGTGCCGACAGCTGGGAAGGCTTAGAATCCAGATCAGTCCTGCTCCCTCTCCCTCAGCCACGCTGACCTCATGCTTCTCAAGTCCTCACTGTCCATAACATTACCTTGGGTCTGCTCAGGACAGGCCTGGCAGATAAGCTCCCAGGGGTTGGGGGGTCTCCTGTGCAGAAGAGAGCTGGTCCCTACTCAAGGGAGCGTCCTGCAAGTGGACAATGGAAATTCGGTGTCTCCCTCTGCAGCTTGTCCCTCACCTTCTCTCCTCTGTTCTGGACTCTGCTAACCCTCCCTGACTCGGTCCCCTGCCCTTGTCTCCCGGTGCCCTGGGGCCACATCCCTGCCTGTCCAGCCTCCACACCAAAGACGGACACAGGGTGGGTGACCGAGTGTGTGAACTAGAGATGCTGACCATGTCAGCAAACAGCAGATGGGAATGAAGGAACCACAGGATTGCGAAGAGCAGCAGGAGCGAGGATGCCACGGGGCCTGACAGGCTCTCCCCAAAACACACCACTTCAGGCTGTAAAGCTGTGTCATCAGTCATCAGCCCTGAGTGCTTAACCTCTGGCCTCACATCTGTTCCCTTCTCAGGCATCTGCCACACGGCCTGCAGAAGAACCTAGCAGGTCAGATCCTGGGGGATCCAGGACACTGGGCTTTGCCTGGCTGGTCTTGCCCTCCCTGCTGTACTAGAAGCAGCTCAGGGACGGGGCCAGCATGGGGCCTGGCAGACAGCAGGTGCTAGGTATGGCTGAGGGGCAGCACTGGCAGCAGGGAGGTACCGGCTCTGGTTAAGAGGGCAGCCTGCACAGATGGTCTGGGTTCAAATCCTGCCTCTGCCACCTGCTGGCTATGGCTTGTGTGTGCCTTCTGAGGCTGATGTGAGCATGATGGCAGTGACGTCCATGCACAGTCCCTGGAGCGGTGCCTGGCACAGTCAATACGTGCTGGCTGTGCATGATTGTAAGGTGGACGAGCACACAGTCATTCTTCTTGTTCCTCAAGAGCAACAATAACAGTAAGATTATCGGTCACACAGGGTTTATATAAGTGACCGCATCCACGATCACATTGTTCTCATAGCAGATGAGATCCCTCAGTGTCTGGGAGGGAAACTGAGGCTCAAAACAGGGAAAACACCGCTTATTGTCACAGAGCAAGGGCAGCAGCTTCAGCAGGAGCGGCTCCTCCAATCTGTGATGACGAGGCCTCAGCTGATTCCGTTTCTCATCTGCAGTATGGGTTTCACACTACTCCACAGCATAGTTGGGGATTGAATGAGGGGAGATTTGTGAAGTGAGTGGCCCAGGCAGGTGCTCAAAGACGGTGACTGCTGGCCCTGTCCCTTCTCGCTGGGACAAGCCCGAGGCTGGCATCTGGGAGAACAGGCTTGCAGTCTGGACTGGCTGCTGACTTCTCTGGATGACCTCAGGTGATTTCTTCTCCTGCCCAGGCCTGAGTCTTCCCTGGGTAAATGAAGGGGTAGGTACGAGAACTTTGCCCTGGGGGCAGCACTGCTCCTCAGGAGCTGCTCTCTTTCCGGCTGATTCAGGAAGCAGCTTCTGAGGCCTTATTTTATTTTTTCTTAACACAGAGCTCCAAGGGGTCACTGCCATGACCAGTCCTTGGGGGCTGGCACTTGAGATACCTTCTCCCAGGGCTGAATCAGCCCCCCGGTCCCTTCCAGCCCTGCCATTTTAGCAATTCTGACCCCGTGAGAAGCAGCCACGCAGAAGGGTCTCCCAGCTGGAGGTGAGGAGCGTACAGACCCTCCCCCAGGCACCCATCCGCCTGTGTCCACACCCTCGTGGGCCTGCCTGAGCACAGACCCCTGGGAAGGGCGACCCATGAGAAAGGCTGCAAAGCTTTTCTTCCTGAGGCTGTTTGGCAAGTGTTTGACATATTTTTAAATCCGTTGCTACTTCAACATTGAGGGGAAAGAATAAAAAATTGAAAATAAAAAATGTTTGAAATGATTGACATAATTCAAGAAATCCCAGAGGGTGGGCAGAGCTCTCTGCTCTGATATTGTGGTTTCTTTAGGGGAGCTGGGGGTAGAGCACAAGGACTGTCAGCTGGAATCTATAGGCCACGCTACCCTTATGTGGGTTGGATGCCCGAGCTACAAAGCCAGGAATACCTGCTGTGGCCTGAGACCTGCCCTGTGGCCCATGGCTGCTGGGGGATGGGGAGGAGAGACGGGCCACTTCAGCTGGACCAGAGGCCCTTAGTGTCTGGCTGGAGGGGCCTGCAGAGTCCCAGGGGCTCTGGGGGCCCCATCTCTGGGCCACAGAGTTTAGTAATGAGCTGGAAGTGATCTGGGCTAAGTCCCTATTCTCTCAGAACTGGGTTTTCTCCTCTGGAGCAGGAGTCAAGGCCAGGGACAGAATGGGCTCTTCTTGAAGATGGCTCCTCCCTGCGGATGATCCCAGCAGCATGGGCCATCAGGAAGGGCACCAGAGCCTCTCTTCGTGACGCTTGGGGCAAGGCCATGGGTTCCCCCAGCCCAGCTCTACACATGTCCCCATCCTGGTTGCTGGCGACCCCAGAATCAGGCAGACCCTGGGCCTCCCTTGAGGAGCTCACAGTCTGGTGGGGGAGACAGATGGGAAGCAGAGTGACGCCCAGAGTGCTCAGCACTGGGGCAGAGCAAAGCCCAGAGGAAGACTTCCTGGAGGAGGGGGCACGGAGGTGGGTCCTGAAAGAAGGACAGGAGCTACCTTCATGAAGGGAGGGAGAAGAGGACTGGCAGGGTGTGGACAGTGCCCAGTGTGGGGGAAGCAGGAGCAGAGAGTGTTCAGGGAACCACCTCCAACATGCCAAGGGGAGGCAAGAGGCTGCCAGGAGGATCCAGGCCCCACGAACCTTGGAGGCCGGGCTGACAGGGTGAGGGCTTCATGCCCTGAGCAATGGGGAGCCACAGAGGAATGTGAAGGAACATCTGCCTAGTTAGAGGGAGAAGATGGATTGGAAGTGGAGAGCCAGAGGCACAGACAACCAAGTCCAGACAAACGGGCGCCGGCAACAAGTCGTTCCCATGTGGGCGGCCCACTGAGTGTCACTTGTGCTACAAGGACTGTTGGCAAAGAAAGGCCCCTCCCGGGCTATGCCCTGGCCCTGCCTCCCAGCCCACATACCTGGGAGCAGCTCCTGGCCCAGGCTGCAGCCACCCTTGCCATCGCTGGCAGCCAGCTGTGTGGACGCGTGGAGGTGCTGCAGGGCCAGACACTCAGTCAGGACGTCGGCCTCGGTGTCAGGGCCCACGTGCAGCTGGGGAGCAAGCAGAGGGAAAAGAGGTGTGTGTTACGTGAGGCCCCTGCCCACCGACAACCCTCCCTTTAGGGGACAGGGCAGGAGGGACTGCAGCCCCAGGGCAAGACCCTTCCCGTCACTGTGCCTCAGTTCCTCATCTATGAATTAGGCTGATGTGTACATTGTGAAGATGGTGTTAGTCCAGGTCCTTCGAGAAGCAGATGCCAAGATGGGATTGAACATGCAAGGGTTTAAATGGGAGACGTGCCTGTGTGAGAGGAAACAGGGAGATTGCTGGGAGAGCCCTGGGACCGAGGGACGGAGGAAGGGAAGAGGAGAGAGGGAGAAAGGGCCAGGCGGGAGCGTCCAGGACAGGGACTCAGGGGGTCCTCAGCAGCCAATGTCTGCTGGATGTCAGGGAGTCCAGTGTCTCTCAGGAAGGCTCTGCCTCAGTGTCCCTGCTGGGCCTGCCATACTCAGTCACTGCTGGGAGCAGCCTGCGGGAGGTGTGGCCTGCGCACACCCACAGAATGGGTGGCAAAGGGCAGCAGTGGGGCCTCGCATGGGTAGCCGCGGTTTGCAGGAGCATTCTGTGCTGTGCGGGTGAACGGATGCGGGAGGGGTGGAGCGCAGCAGGTGTGCAGTCAGCAGGTGTGCAGTTAGCGCCCCCCACCTGACCCAGCTCTTTCCTTCTTCCTTCTTGGTACAAGGTTCAGTGGAAATAGTTCAGGGCTAGGGATGAAGAGCTGGGCTCAGATCCCATCCCACCTCTTCTTACTCCTTGTGTAATGCTGGACAAATAGCTTACCCTCCCTGGGTCTTGCCTACCCAGTCTGTAATAAGCAGCAAGTCACGCCTCCCCCTGGGCTGCCATTCCCCCTGGGGGAATGAGACGATGGCTGGGGACGTGCTTTGGAAGTGCGGTGGTAGGGCTGGCTGGGCCCCATCTGGTCACCCCATCGTGGGCATGATGGATCAGTGTATGGACTTGAGGTCCCTCGGCTAAGGGCAAGCCTGGGCAGGGGTGCACCCAGGAACGCAAGCAAATCTTTGGCCAAAAACCCTTGGCTGTTCCCAAAGACAGTCACCTCAGAACGCCTTCCAGAGCCAGAATGGGGACAGGGTGAGG
The DNA here is from genome assembly GCF_009761245.1 of Sapajus apella. Taxonomy (NCBI): domain Eukaryota; kingdom Metazoa; phylum Chordata; class Mammalia; order Primates; family Cebidae; genus Sapajus; species Sapajus apella. Next base: position 32,272,165 of record NW_022436976.1, on the reverse strand, counting down.
CCTTCAGGACACTGAGTGATGACTGGGGCAGGCACCTGGATGGGAAGGGCCCCTTCTCTCAGGGAAATCCCGAAGCTTGGCTCATCCAAATGCTCATCTTCCCCAGGACAAAACAGACCCAGAGAAGGTGAGAGCCCTGCCCTATATCACACAACAGCTGAGAGTCGGCCCTCAGGGCTTTTCTGCCCTCCCAGGACAGAAGGGCCAGGGCCCAGACTTGGAGAAGGCATGCCCAGCCTTGAGATGGGCTCTTAGCTCCCTGACCCAGCAGCTGTTTTCCATGTAAATTAAGTTTCTGGCAAAAGAGAGCCAAGGCATGTTCTTGTAGACCACAATGTCTATTGGATTAGGAGCAGCAGGAGAGGAGAATTAAGGAAGAAAAGCATTTCTAATTCTCTCTGAAATGCAGCAGGGCTGCCAAGGACTTGTCATAATACAAGGGTCGCTTTACCCAGAAAGATACATCATCCCTGATGGCTCTTAATGGATGCTTATTGTTGGGAAGTTTGCAGATCTGTGGCCCCAAGTCCCCGGGGGCTCAGTGAGAGCCAAGCGTGGGGCCTGGGAAAGCGAGGGCAGGATTCTGGTCCTCGGGCACTGGTCCGCTTGGGACAGAAGCCTCCCTGGTGAGGCACTCCAGTCTCCTGGAGCCTGGGCCATTCCCTGTCCCTGGTCAGGCCCTCAACCTGAGAGCAGTGAACCGAGCTCAGGCCCTGGAAACACAGGTCTGGGATGGGACCCCAGCTCTGGCCGTTCTGTGGTGCATGATGCTGGGCTGGTTTGTTAACTCCGACCCTTAGTTTCTCCATCTCTAAAATGAGGGGCTCACATGACTCTAGCCCCCACACTTTGGGAGGCCAGGGTGGGAGGATTTCTTGAAGTCAGGAGTTCAAAACCAGCCTGGACAACAAAGTGAAACCTCTGTCTCTACAAAAAAATATACTAAAAAAAAAAAAAAAGCCGGGAGCAGTGGAGCATGCCTATAGTCCCAGCTACTCAGGAGGCCGAGGCAGGAGGATCACCTGAGCCCAAGACTTAAAGTCTGCCATGAGCCATGATCATGCCACTGCACTCCAGCCTGGGTGAAAGGGAGAATTTGTTTCTAAAAATAAAATGAGGAAAAAAAAAACAGTGCCCACACCTATGGTTGTGGTTTGTTTGTTTTTGAGACAGGGTCTTGTTCTGTCACTCAGGCTAGTGTGCAGCGGTGCAATCACAGCTCACTGCAGCTCCAACTCCTGGGCTCAAGTGATCCTCCCACCTCAGCCTCCTGAGGAGCTGGGGAGCTAGGGTTAGAGTGAGGCCTAAATGAGATACAGGATGTGAAGCCCCAGGTACAGTGCCGGAGCCGCAGAGGCACCTGGGCTAAAGCACAGCCTCTCCCTCCCCGGTGAGTATGGAGGAGGTATTTCAGCAGAAAGCTGACGGCGCAGGCTCTGACCCCATCCCTCTCTGCTCCACAGCTTCTAACGCTCCCCGCTGCCTGCAGGCTGGAGGCCAGCTTCCCAAGCCTGGTGGTCCCCTCCCATCCTCTTTCCCACTGAGGCCAGCTTGCTCTCAGCACCCCATCACTGTCTCCCTGTCCCAGGGCTTGAGGCAGCTGCTTCCTCCAGCCTGCAGGTCTCTGCCCTGTTTCATTCACAGCCATGTCTGCAGTTCACAGAACAAGGCTTAGAATACAGTGGGTACTCTGTAAATCTGGGTGAACCAATGAATGGGCTCTTCCCACTCTGTCCTCCTCTGTCATACTAGTGTCCCCGAGTTGGCCTCTGGTGTCTCTTTCACCCCCACACCCTCCCTAGCACTCAAGGACCCTCACTCCCTGGCCCCAGAGTTCCATGGGAGTCCCCAATGCATTTTCTACATGGCCCTCATGGTCACCTCTCAAGGTGCCATGTCCCTGCTCTGCTTAAGATCTCTCCATGGCACCCACTGTGTCCTGGATGTAGCCCTGTCCACGCCACCTCTCATCACTGCACTGCTTGGCTCGAGAGTGGAGTGTCTGCTGGTCCCGCAAACGGTGGGCTTCAGGCTTCAGGCCTTGCTCCACACCAGTCCCTGTGGGGAGCGCTCAGAGAATTCACCGGCCCAACACTTAGTCCTTCCTCAGACTAAGGAACATATGTGCCAAGTCTGTTTTGAGCTTTTAAATTTGTGCCAGGTACAGTTCTAAACTCTCAGCATAAACCATCATTTACTCCTGACTGCAGCTGTCTAAAGGCAAGTCCTTTGTTGTCCCCTCTGATGGCTGAGGAACCTGAAGCCCAAAGGCATGTGCCTGGGTGCAAGGCCAGTGGAGGCAAGGCCAGCAGGCTCACTCCGTGCACCCACCCCTAAACACTGCACCCAGGCCTGACGCCACTTCCTCCACGGACCTTCCCACTCCCATCCCTAAACACTCCCACCCCTAAACACTCCACCCAGGCCGACGCCACTTCCTCCATGGACCTTCCTGCTCACACCCAGAGGGACTAAGGCCCTTCATCTGTGCCCTGACTTTTCTCTGCACGCCTCTCTTGCCACCTTAATGACATGAGGTGGAATCATCTCTTTATGTCTGCCCCCGCCTGCCAGGCCATTGAAAGTGGAGCTGTATATTTTCATTTCTGTATCTTCCGTGCCCAGCACAGGACTGGACATTGTATGTTTTCCACCCAGCTGTGGGGGGTGGGCGGAGGCATGGGGCGAGGAGCTGGTGGGCAATCTGTGGATGGTAAAGGGCTGGCTGGGGTGCAGAATGAAGGGCTGTGGGTCAGCAGAGACACTCAGGGCAGGTGGGAAGTGGATGAACAGATGGATGGACTAACAGATGGACGAACAGTGGCATTCAGGGCGAGTGGGTGGGCGGTGCCTGGACTGGCGTGGTGCAGGTGGCCAGATGAGGAGGGCTGGCTTACCTTCTTACGCACCTGCTGCTCTTTGGCTGAATGGGCCTTGACGTGCTTGCGGAGGGAGCTGGGGTCCGTGTAGCGCTTGGAGCAGCCAGGGATCTGACAGGCATACGGCTTCTGTAACATGGGGGATGGGGGTGGGGTGAGTGAGGTCCATCCCTTCGGGCCATGGGCCTTTGTGTGACCTGCTGTGAAGTGACCAGCCAAGGGGCTGGCTGCAGGCCAGGAGTGCTCTGCCTCAGCCAGCCCTGTCCAGCTGTGGGGACAGCGCCTGGCCTGGGAGCGGAGCAGGGGGTTTGTGTGTTCATCCCACCACCATCCTGGGGCCTCAGGCCAGTTTCCTCTCCTCTCTGAGTCTCACCTGTCTCCTCTGAAAATGGGGCCATCTGAGGTCTAAGGGTTCTTCCAGGTTGGATCCTGGCTCTGAGCCAAGTCCACCCTTTCAACCCGACAGCTGCAAGTAAGCAATGAGCAGATAGGGAGTGCAGTGAGACAGCTGCTCTGCAGATGGGGAGGAGGAGCGGAGGGGCACCCACATGGGGCCAGGCTGGAGGCACTGGCCCTCTGTACTTACTTTGCAGGTAGGTACAGAGGCCCCGGACAGCTCTTGGGGCCACAAGAAACCCAGGTCCTCCTGCCAACAGCTGTGAGAGGCTGGAAGTGTGGCTGGGTCTCAGGGAACACAGGGCTGGGGAGGGTGGGGCGGCTGTGGAGGCTGGGGGCCGTGCCCTGTGCATGGGAGTGGACAAGTTGCTTCCCATTGGGCCACCATGGCTCACCCAGAATATAGGAAGTGGACTCCAAATCCATCCCCACTGCCCCTCCTGAACTCCTGCCCAGGCCCCACCCTGCCCTCCAGGCCTCGGCCTCCCGCACACTCACAGCCAGAGGGGAAGGTCTTTCGTACAGACCCGCATAGCCTATGAAACCCCTCCGTGCGCCCCGGGGCTCTATAGGCCATCTCCCAGCACTGAAGGCCCTACGCCTCCCGCCACGGGAACCTCCTCAGCTCTCCTGCAGCCATGCCATCTCCTCTCCAAGGCCTCCTCCAATCCTCCACCCCCTCCCCTGGCAGAGCGTCCCCCTGCAGTGCTGTCCACCCTATGTGCTGGGCTTGCTCAGTGTCCCTCTTCTCAGCCAGGGAGGGACCTGTCTGATTCATTCCAGGTCTGAATGACCCAGGGCAGCGACATGTGGCTCTAACTGAATCCCAGTCTCTACCAAGGCTTCCATAAGACCCTGCTTGAGGACTCTGGCTGCTGCTGGGGCTTGAAGCTCACGAGGCTTCCTTTTGTGGACACATCTAGTTCATCTGCTCTCTCGGGAGCCTCTGCCCTGCTGGGACTGCAGGGGACAGGAGCAGGACTGGAGGAAATGACACCTCAGAGTGAGTACCAGGGACTGCCGTGTCCTGCCAGACACACCCAGGGGGAACTGCCCCCAGAACCTCAAGGCAGCTCTGCCTCTGCTGGACTGAGGAGAGGCCCGGCCAACCTCAAACCCAGGGAGAGGTGCCCATGGACCTGGGACCTCATGAGGAGGGGAAGCAGAAAGAGATGACCATACCTTGGTGCTGCCACGGAGAGTTGCCAGATTAAAGAAACGGAGGAGAGCAAAAAGAGAGAGACAGCAGTGAGAAGCTTGCCGGGTTGGCCTGGGAGGGAGAGCGGAGGCCTGCCGCGGACGGCCCCTGCTGCCCCCAGGCCCCTCAACCCCAGAGGCAGGCTCCCTCTCTCACACACCACACACACACAGAGACACCCCACCACCGCCACCACACATACACTACATACACACACACCTCACACACATACATGTATACACAACCCACACACACACTATACACACACACACCACACATACACTACACACACACACCACATACACACTACACACACACACCACACACATGCGCAACACACCCCCCCATACACATACACTACACACACCCCACACACATACACTACACACACACACCCCCCACACATACACA
>NW_022436976.1:32091225-32267181 GCF_009761245.1 Sapajus apella | reverse complement strand
TACACTACACACACCGCACTGCACACACACACACTACACACACACACCAAACACACACATACACTACACACACATACCACCACCACACATACACCACACACACATACCACACACATACCACACACATACCCCACACACACATACACCACATACACCCCACCACATACACACCACACACATACACTACACACACACACAAACACACATGCATCTGCACGTGCACAGGCACACACAGGGCCCTACCCTGCCCCTGAGCCGGCCCCAGGACTGTCCCTTGGGGATGCTGATACAAATCCACTCGCTTTCGTCTAAAAGCAAACAAGCTGCCTCCGTGTCTGCAGCGCATTCGCCTGGAAGTGGGCGGCAAGGCCCATCTCCGTGTTTGTTTTTCCAGTGCCTGATGTGTGTAGAACATTCCTCAGGCCCCGCACCCCGTGAGCCCTCAGGAAACCGTGTGGCCGTGCCCAGCCAGCAGCCATGCCCCGCCTGGAATTGCCATGTGGGCTGCAGCACCGGCGGCCTCCCTGTGTCCATGATGAGGACGCTCCGTGTCTGCTGCACAGAGCCCCTGCCTGCCTCTGCCCGTCTGCGCTTGGGGGCAGCTCTGCCGGGAGCGCTCCCCTGTGCAGGCCATGCCGAGCGCTGGTCATCCACCCTCTGCCCAAGCCCCACACCCACTGTACGAGACTCATCCTGCTTTGTAGAAGAAGAAACCGAGGACCCTATTTTGCCCAAGATCCCACAGTGAGGGAAGGGAGGGAGCGTGTGCAGGCCTCTGCTGGAATGCTTCCTCTACTCGGCGGCCTCGAATGGTCCAGTGAAGTGGGCAAGGGGAGAGGGAATCATGCCGGGGGGAAGCCGAGGCCCTGTGCAAGACAGCAGCTTATTTGAGCCCGCTCAGGGGGTCTGTGCAGTCAGGACTCCAGCCCCACAGTGGGAGCCTGGGACATGGCAGGATATGGTCAGCACTGAGTCAGTAAGATGACAGGCAGGGGAAGGCTGCCTAGTCCGAGTGCGGGCCTCATACCTGCTGCCTCAGCTGAGCCTCCCTCTGTCTGAGGCAGGGGTTTTACCTTTGAGGAAGCCCGAGGAGGCCCAGGGAGGCTGGGGGTTTCCTCAGACCTCCAGGACCAGGAGGAAGGGCCACGATCAGAACCGTGGCCTGGGCCTCTCCAGTCTGTTCCAAGAAACCTTCCCACCCATGGAGAGAATCCCACATTCTCCAATGCCAGAGGGGACTGGGGACATGGCTGGTCACCTCTGGAAAGCAAGGCCTTGCCCTGTGAGGGGCCTGACTCAAGGGGCCTCTGGGGAGGGTGTTGGGACTGCAAGCTGGCAACATGGAGCTGCCTGCAGTATTTCTGTGGGGAGCTGGATCCAAGTGGGGTGCTGGGTTTGGCCGCTGTGCCTCCCAAGCCTCCCTGGGACCTCTTGGGGAGACAAAGGCCTGAGATCAGCCTGCGGGCTCATTCTGGGCCCGACCTGACCTAGGCCTTGGGGCTCTGTTCACACACCAAGTGGGGCCAAAGGCCTGTTGCTTTGGGGCTGGGTCCAGGGAATGCAGTAAGGAGGGCGGGAGGAAGGAGGAGGGACACCGAAGAGGGCCTGGGAGGGTAGGGAGAGGGTGTAGAGAGGTCTGGCGCTGTCGGCACTGGCTTGTGGCCTCTGGGAGGCATAACCGGGGGTGCTGGGGCACAGAGTGTGCCTCTCAGGGCCTGGGCCAGGGTGCCACAGGCCCCTTGGGCTAAAAAGGTGACAAAGGCAGGGAGATTTGCTAGTGCCACTCCTCACTTCATGTCTGCAGCACAGCATGTGACAATGAAGCTGGGAAGGGGAGGAGAGTTGGGTTCAGGTTGGGGATGGGGCCCTTCCTTGCCCCCCTCACCCCTGTGCTGGCTGCACCCCCCCAGGATGGCTGCCACACCAGCTTTTCTAACAGAGGGCAGTGGGCTGTGAGTGGCGCAGCCTGAGTTTGTGTCCCAGCTCTGCCACTCACCTGCTGTGGACAGGACAGATGGTCCAGTCTCTCTGGGTCTCAATGTATGAAATGGGGATAACAGCCCCACCCTGGCTGGTCACCAGGATAAACTGGGGGCAGTGTGTGTGAGACTGTGGGGCTGGATGTGCAGGGTGTCCTGCCCCGGGCCTGGCCTGGCCCCAAGAACATTGCTTCTCTGCTGTTTTCTGTGCCCTGAATCTTTTCTGGGTCTTGGTTTTTCTGGCTCTAAGGTAAATGGCTGGAATCAGAGGCCTACAAGTGCCCTTTCAGCTCTGACCTCTGCTGTTTTACAGTCTCCAATTTACCCTGGAGGGGCTAGCTGCCCTCCTGGGCCCATTTCCTCCTCATCTGTGAACTGAACTCAAATTTCCTGGCCCCCTACCCATGGAGTTCCCCAAACACCTGCAGGAATCATGGAGAAGCTGGCCTGGGCCTGGGTGTGGCTCTGCTGCACATGGGGGCTGGGGTCCTCCTGGGGCACATGCCCCTCACCCAGGTCCCCGTGTAAAGCCCAGGTCTGAGTCGACTGTGCCACCATCCAGCTGTGTGATGGTGAGCAGGCACTGGCTTCAGGAGGCCCGCTTCCCTCATCTGCCAAATGGCTTAGTGACTGTCCCTGCTCAGTGTGAGGGGTCGGTATGATATCCTGGGGGGCGAAGTTTTAGGAAGCGCTCTATTAACGGCACATGGGGGGCTGCCTGGGCAGACACTAGAATAAAGCTGCTGTTATCTACTGCCTGGTGCAAACAAGGGCAGGGAGGTAGGAAGGAGCCAGCATCTGGAGGCCCGAGTCACCTGCAGGAGCCTGGAATCTTAGGCACTGCCCACCTCAGCTCCTCACCTGCAGGGCTCAAGGGACAAAGGACTGCCCTGGAGAGCCTCTGGTGTGTGTCTGTGGAGAGGACAGGAGGAGCAGGGAGCAGTCTGCTCCGGGCGTTGCTGACAGGTCCCAGGGAGGGGACGCAGGAGGGCGAGTGCGCTCTCTCCATGAGGCTCTTCATGGCTCTGGAGCCCAGGCTGGTACCCATGGGCCAAAGCAGTGCTCCTCAACTGGGGCAGGTTTGCCTCCCCTCACCCCCAGGAACATTTGGCATCAGAGAGTTTTGATTGTTGCGATTGGGTGTGGGAACATCGGCTCCTTTCTAGTGGAGAGAGGCCGGGGATATGGCTAAACATCCTAGAATGCAGAGGACGCCATCCAACCCACCGTCCTGCCAAGCATCGTTCTGCCCAGCATCGTTCTGCCCTAAACATCAGTGGGGTTACAGGGCAAGGCAGGGGCTCTGCGCTGAATGAGCAGCAAGTGTGTGGCCTCCTCCACCCCGCGCTGGGCCTCCGCCTGCTGGGCCTACCGTGTCTAGGTGGGTTCGCTGGTGCTTGGCGCGGTCGCTGGAGTTGCTGAAGGCCTTCTGGCAGCCCGGGTGCTGGCACAGGTACGGTTTCTCGCCCGTGTGGCTCCTCAGGTGGATCTTGAGGTTCTCCAGCCGCGAGAAGGCCTTGCTGCAGCCTTCAAACTGCAGGAGAGGCTGGTGAGGGGCACTCCCAGCCCAGTGGGCACCCCACCCCTGCATGGAAATTTGCCCCCCAGGCCCGCCTGGCCCCAGCACCCCTGCCTCTCCCATCCTGCCCGAGCCTCTGGGAGCTCCGGATCAGCTACCACAAAGTGCTCAGGGTTCGGGCCTTATCTGGAAAGGCCCAGCAAGTCCAGAAAAATAGCACCCTGACTTAGAAGTGGGGCATGAGGGCTGGAGAAGACGGTGGCCTTTCCAGTTCCAGGCCCGAAAGGCTCCCCTCCCCAGGGTCATCGGAAGTGCCGAGCAGCCCTGGCCACAGCACAGGCTGAATCAGGACTCTGAGGCAGGTGTCCTGGCACAGACAGCCTGAGATGTGGACGGACCCACAGCGTGGGTCCGAATTGGGCTTGGCCCTGGAGAGGCATTGGGCCGTGCTCTTGACCCTTCTGTGCTTTGTTTCCTTGTTTTCAAGCTTGAGACAGCGTGGCCGCCACTCAAGGCCACTCAAGGCTGAGGGCCCCAGGGGGTAGGACACTGAATGACGTGGGGCTTGTCCATCTGGAGCACAGAGTCAAGGCTAACTGCTGTCAGAACAAGAGCCACATTTGCACACCGAAGGGCCCTTCATAGATCCTGTGCCTCTGTGATCAAATACAGCCTACACACCTCTCCCTAGGCCCACCCCATGCCCTAGACCAGCAGCAGGAGTTGGCCAGACAATTGCCAGCCTTTTTTCATTCAAGTCGCTCAGCAAGGAGTGTCCCCTCTTTCACAGCCACTCACCAACCTCCCTCAGCCCTCACAGCCACCCAGCAACCTCCCTCAGCCTTCAAAATCCAGCTCAAAATCTGCCCAGTTGGGGCAGCAGCCTCTGATCCTTTAGTGTGACAAGCTCCTCCCTCCGGCGTCTTCCCATCTGTCCCTGTCCCAGCCAGGCTGATGTTCTGGCCATGTGTTCACATGGGTGGAAGGAGGAGACCCATGCTGACAGGTGCCTGCTACATCCAGGTGTGGCGCTGGGTGTTGGACACACAACAGCTGTGAAATATAGGGCATCAATGTCCCCATCTCAGAGATTGAGGCTTCACGTGGTCAAGTGACCTGCCCAAGTTCACAGGGCTGTGACGTGGCAATGACAGGACTCAGGCCAAGTCTGATGCCAAAGGGCAGGTGGCTCTGCTATGCCCTCAGCATTCCTAGGGCAGGTGACCCTTGAGGAGGAAGGGACTGGAGGAGGCTGGCCCCCTCTCATGAGCCAATGATTTCATGTCCCAGGTCCAGGGCTGAACAGCCAACCATGAGCACCTAACCCAGATTAGGACCCACAGGACCCCACCCCTCTGAACCAGGGGCCAGCGTGGGCTCCCAGCAGCAGGTGGCCCAGGATGAGCTGGGAGCAGCCGTGTTCCCTGAGGACTGGCTCTCCCAAAGCCTGCTCTTTATACCCGTTCTCTGGGGCTCATCTGGGGAGTAGGGGGAGGAGCTGGTGCCTGGAGAGAACTGTGAGCTCATTTCAGACCCTGTGATCCACCTGGCTGATTTTCATGGCCTTGGCTCAAGGCTGTTCAGCACATTGTGTAATTTCTGTTGTGAGGCTGTTCACTGGGACAGACTGACAGATTGGCTCCAGTCTGTGCTGAGTGCCACAATGCAGAGAGAACTCACACACGGGTCCTGCCCTCTAGGAGTGCAGAGCCCACGTGGGAGACGCACACCTGCATACCCCCACAAAGCAACGCGATTGAACTGTCATGGAGGGAAACACCGGGGCTGTGGCAGCACAGAGGAGATGCCTAAGGCAGCCTGGGGGCCCCAAGACGCTTCCGAGGGCTTGATGGCTGTAGTGAGCTTAGAGAGACATGTAGCAGTGTGGAGACACAGGCAGGCAGCTATACCAACATTGATGTATTCACTTCATTCAGTCTCTGGCCTGCCTGAGCCCTGAACCATCCAAAGAAGATAGTGGGGTGACGCACACTGAAGGCCAAGGAAGGGCAAGCTCAGAGGCACCAAAGCATGATAAGGGCACTGATCCCTGTGAAGGCCCCTGAGTGGTTGATGTGTTCATCACGCTGGGGGTGGGCTGGGCTCTACTGGGCAAGGAGCCTGCAGGGAGGTCAGAGGCCAGATAGTATGGACTCAGATGCCAGGCCAGAGAGCCTGGACTCCACCTTGGGGACAGTGGAGACCCGTCTCCTAAAGAAGGGAAGGGACAGGGTCAGATATGTGATGTAGGAAGACCCCTCTAGCTGCAGGGGACAAGCGGGGACTCGTGGAGAAGACAGGAAGATGGCAGCGGTAGCAGTTCTAGATGACGGGCACCAAGGCCCCATGCAGGGCACAGGCCAGGCAGAGCTGCTCAGACAGTCACGAGAGACAATGGTCCCGGGAGAGCTCCCTACACGCCTGTTCCATGGAAGCCCAGCCACAAATCCGGGCCGTGCCCTGCTGGGGCTGGTCCAAGGCGAGCCGCCCACAACTGGGTTTTAGACATTGTTCCACTTCCTATTTCCAGATGCTGTGCTTTTTCCATGCATCCAAACCAGAAGGAAATCCTCTTTGGGCACTAAATAGGACACAAGCCACCCCTCTTGCTCGCCTGCAATGGCTTTGTGCCAAGTTCACCCCAACGTGAGATGGGGGAACCCAGGCTGGAGAGCGGGGCTTCCTCTGGGCATCCAGCTCATCCCTTTGTTCCCCTCTGGCCCATGCAGGGCAGGAGGTATCTGCAGCAGAGGGCAAAAACTCCTCTGGGCTGCGTGCTTTTCCCAACTCTGGGAGAGTGCTGGATGGTGGACCACAATCCACACAACCATCTTCTCCCTGAGGTCTGTGTATTCCCGCCTCAGCCAACTCTCCGCTCAGCACAGTTGCTCCTACCCCCACCTTGTTCAGACTGTCCCCCTCCTGGGATTCCTTGCCTTCCAACTCTCTGACAATCTAATTCATGTTTTTCAAACACAGGATCTGCGCTTGGTTCTTCCAGCATGGACTCAACTGCCTCTCCCATGCAGACGCTCCACATGTTATCTGCAGGAGTGAGACTGTTTCTGAACCTGTCAGGAATTTCCACGCCCTCAGGCCTTTGCTTCAGCTGTTCCCTAGGCCTGGAATGCCTTTCCTTCATTTGGTCATTTAGCGAACATCAGCTCCTGTTGCTTAGGCACTCCCTCCGAGAAGCCTTCCCCACCCTTCCCCACCCGTCCTCTGCGACATCCATGGGCTTGTGAGGTGGGTTTCCCTGCACAGCTATGGCCTTCTCCCCTGGCTCCAGGCTGAGAGTTTGAGAGTTTCCTTGAGGGCAGGGCTGGTGTCTCAATCATGGGGCAAAGGGTGGGACAGAAGCATGATCTTGGGGTTTCTGGGCATGCAGTCCATGCACCCCCTCACCTCAGTGTTGGGCAAGGTACCCCAATACATGCATGTGCACTGATTCCCGTTCTGTGCCCATGTATGTTGGCCCAGCCTTGTCTTGCTCCCTGCCCCCTGGAACTTCCCAGAGCTGAGCTGCAGGCTAGGGTATAATAAGCAACTGGCCAGGATACCCTGATGGGAGTGGCCTGTGCCTCCAGGTGGAAGCAGTGGTAGCAGCAGATGGCAGGACACTGCCCCATCAGGACTGGTCTGGGATAAGGATGCTGCAGGCAGCCCTGGCAGAGCCAGAGCCATGCCCCATCAGAACCAGACATGCCAGGGGTCCTGAGGGTCTATGCGCTCTGCCTGCAGCTGCCTGCCAAGGTCCCTGTGGTCCTTCCCAGCCAACAACTCTACAGATGGGAGCAACAGAGGCACAGAGAAAGGGATGGGAGCGACCATCAGTTCAGCACCTACTGTGTGCTCAGCTCTGTGGGGCTGGTGCTGTCACAAATGTGGTGTCTTATCCTCTCCACCGCCCAGTGGGCAAGTAATACTGTCCCCACTGACAGATGAGGAGCTGATGCTCAGGGTGCAGCCAGCATAGGAGTTACAGACATGGACCGGGTGTAGACCCAGCCCACAGGGAGTGCTTTGGGTCCCAGGAGCAGCCTCCAATGAATGTGAGGTAGCCTTTGAGGTGGGCGTGGCTTGAAGGGGCTGCATCCACAGGCTGTGTAGGGCTGGGAGGGCTGTAGGGAGGGAGCCCCACACCATTGTGTCATGGGGGCACAGATACTGCAGAATGGATGTGGAGGCTTGTTAGAGCAGAAATGCAGCCCTCCACCACATCCCTGACTTCAGACCTCGGCTTCTCAGGGGGAGGGTGGACTTGCCTTAAGGTAATGGCACCACGACCTGAGGCCATCGTGATGATTCTATGGCGCCTGCACCACAGGGAGTGCCATTGGGGCGGGGCCTTCCTGACACCCCGGTTGCCTTGGGCTCTAAGGTATAGGCTGGCAGAGCAGACCCTGGACCCCCATTGCAAGGGCTGAATGCTTCTCCATGGGGGTGAGGGAGGGGGATTTTTACCCCTGTGCCAGGGGCACTAAGCCTGGACTATGCCACAGGCAGAGCTGCCATCTCTCCCGAGAAAGAAGTGAGCCATCAGCTTGCAACACAAGGTAAACCCTGCGGCCTGAAAGCCACCTGTGCACCCCATCCCTCCACCCCCACCTTATCACCCACCCCATCCCTGCTACTGTGCACCCCCCATCCTTCTACTCACCCACTTCTGGGAGTCGCTCGCTCATCCTCTCCTCTTTGAGCACACAGGTTCTTATACTCAGCTGCCCCTCTGTGTACCTGGCAGTGTGCTGGGAGCTGAGACCCAAAGACTGACAGCTCCAAACACAGTGGAATGTGTCCAGAGCCCTAGGAAGGGGCTGACCTGGGGGCTTCTGGCTGGCAGAGGTTGGGGAGCTACAAAAGCCTTCACAGAGGAGCTCAGCCCTGCCCCCCAGGCAAGGGCTGGACACATAGAGCCAGGAAAAGCATTCCAGGGAGAGGGCCAAGCATCAACAAAAGCAGGGAGGCTGGAAGGGCGGGGTGGCGGTGGGGGGATATGTTCTGGAAACAGCCAAGGACCTGCTGAGCAGAGAAGGAAGAGGGGCAGGGAGAGGAGAGGTGAAAGTAGAAATGGGAGTTTTCAGGGCTCCCTTCATTCGAACACATGGGGTAGTGATTCCTTCTGGAGCAGGCAAGTTTGGGGATTTTTGATCCCAAAAGACCTCACAGAAACCCCCCATGCAATGATGGATGTGGCCCAGCAAATGGTGGACACAGGCTATTCACCTGAGGGACTCCAGCGAGACTTCTGTTAGCTGGACCACCCAGCACATGCAGGGCTGAAGTCCTGGGTCAGGCTGTCACTATTTCTTCCATCTGCCTTTACTAAGCACTCACTGTGAGTCCTGACACTGGGCTGGACCGGTGCAGGAGGGTGTAACATGGGCCACTAGGCCTCATGCACATATGGCCCTGAGTTGCTGGCACAGGGCCAACCCACTGTGGGGCCTCTCTGTTCCTCATGGTGGGTGGCTGGGTGGGTGTGGGGCCCCTGACCTCCCACCTACCTGGATGCTTGAGCCAGGAACATCTTCCCTCCTCTGTGGCCCCTGCATCCAACCCAGCCACCAACCCAGGAAATGCCACCTTGTAAGCACCTTCCAGGTCTGCCCCCATCTCTTCCTATCCACTCCACTGCCCAAGTCCACACCCAGGGTCACTTACCTGGTGACTGCACCAGGTGCCATCCTGCCTCCCTCCTGCCCCTCCCAACCCATTTCCACAAGGTATCCAGAAAGACTTAAGCCCATAGGTCTTCGTCCCTTCCTGCTTGAACCCTGCATGGCTCCCCAGTGCCTTGACATGTATAGATCCTCACCCTGGCATTCTGGCCAGTATGATCTGGTCCCTTGGTCCTGGCTTGGTGGCATCTGTACCCACCAACTCCCATACCCACACCACTGCATTCCAGCATCAGAGCAGCCTGAGTGCAAAGCTGGCCTCCACACTTCCCTATCCGATGAACTAGGGTGAGCTCATTTCATTTGTCAGAGACCAGATACCTCAGCTGTAAGAAGGGACACATGGTGGGGGCTCTGTGAATTACTGTGTGCAGAGGCACCAGTGCTCTGGCACTGTCTGTGCATGCAGAGAATGACATGGGTACCTCCTGTTGAGGGCAGATTGGAAACACACTGGCTTGAATAACCAAAAACACGATAGGCTGAACTGGCCAGAGGGAAAGGCTCCCACGCCATGGGAACGGAGAAGGTGATACTGCGGGCAGGGGGTACCCAGGATGGGGAGAAGGAAGAGCAGGACTATCTAACAGTCTTGAAAAAGGATAGGTGGTTAGGTTTTTTTATTTACCTCAAAATACACAAACAGTAAAATATATTCAAAGATGAAGTTGGGGTGAATTCAGAATGACAGAGTGACTGGGTGACTCCCTCTCTGATGCCTACCATAGGCCAGGTGCTGCTTGTGTTTCATTTAATCCAGGCCAAGTGCCCCTCTGGGGAGCTCCTTTCCAGCCCACTCTGCAGAAGAAGAAACTGAGGCTCCAGGTCACGCAGCCAGTCAGTGACCAAGCAGGGATCTGACCTCTGGTCTGGCTGACGGGTCTGTATGTGTTTCTAACCACTCTGGCCACTGCCTCAGGAACTCCTACCTGAAACACCAAAAAATAAGCTCTCTCTCAGGAGCTATTACTGTCAATTCAAACAAGGCTGTCACAGGTTCCATTCCTGGGGCAAAGCCAGGCCAGGCCCAGCCCCAGAGCTGACGCTGGGAAGGGAGGATGCCCATTGTGGATGCCCAAATGCAGAAAGGAGAACCAGGCAGCATGGCAGGGAAGAAAGTACCAGCTGATCCACAGAACAGCCTTGACAGGCCCAGTTCCCACATGTGGGGCATGTTACAACAGAAGATTAAAATAATGGGGGAAAATACCCCGGGAACCGTGAAGCTCAGGCCATCTGGAGTTTTATAGTGACAGGCAGGGGAAAATCACAACCTAATTGAAAAATGTCCACTGCAATCCATTATCGCTGCATGCAGCTCGCAGAGCAGAGGGCAGGAGATGAAAGAGGGGAGCCATCAGGAGCCAGGGAGGGAGTGGCATCCTCGCCTCTGGGCCAAGCCCAGGGACCCCTCAGCTCTGACTGGAGCAGGGGGAGGGTTGAAGCCCAGGACCAGCTGGGCACTGGCTCAGACATTCAAATTGCAGGCCAGGTCCACCTTCCTCAGCAAGCTGCCTTCAGAGCCTTTCATGCATCTGTGGAACGGCTAGGAGCGTGCAGGGAGCCCAAGTGCAGTGCCTGGCATGCTGCTGGCACTGAGTGATGGCTCTTCTCTCCCTCTGGCCCCTGGGGAAGAACCAAGGGCCGTTTCACATGTGCGTTGGTGACACCATGCCACAAACCAAAGTGCCACATTCTAAGTGATGCAGACAGAGGTTTGTGCTGCGGCTCCACCACCATAAGCACGAACCTGGGCTAGTCACGTCTCATTTCTGTCCTCATTTTTCTCCTCTCTAAAATGGGGCCACCACAAATGGCTGGTAGAAATAAAGAAAAAAATGTGCCCAGCATAGGAACTGGCACGTAGCTGGTGCCTAATGAATGTCAAATTTCCTGCCTGCGGCTGGCATGGCCAAAGAGGAGGCAGGGTTCAGTTTCTCATGCTCTCTCTAAAAATCTGGACCCAGAGTGACGAGGAGGTTAGAGGGAACAGGGCACGTGTCGGGGCAGGGGAGGGAATGCCTCCAGTTCCAGCATTTGCCAGTGACTTGCTTCTAAACAAACACATTTCTGGTTTAAGGGTAAAATATATTGGGTTACAAAAGCCTGGCGGGCCATTCAGGGATCAACTCCTCATTTTTGTACAAACTTTTAAGTTACTATACAACAATAATTTGGATGGGAGAGATGTGCAGTGCCAGATCCTTCTACAAGATGTCAAATAATCCTGCGTTTGGCCAGCTCTAAAGGCCATCCAGCTGGGCACTGAGGGCCACTCGCCCCCGCACTCTGGGAGGGGCCGATGGCTGGCCTGAGGCTACTGTCCTGTGCTCCCCCATGGGGCTCCCCCAGGTTCCGTTCAGAGTCTGGGGCTTTGCCAGTCCTCTGGGGGGAGGTTGAGGCAAGAAGGGAAAGGACAGACGGGAGGAGGGTCCTGGGGGCAAGGCTGGAGGGCACCGGCCCAGGCTCTGTGATCTGGACCATGAGGCCCTGGAGGGTCTGGTGTTTGGGGATGTGGTGCCACCCCGCATACATGAATGGAAGCGAGGGTGGGGTGCAAGGGAGACTCCCCAGAATAGCAGCTACCACGTTGACCACATGCCCAGGACGAGCCAAGCTCTCCCTAAACACCAGCTCACTAATCCTGCGACCACCATTGTTTTAGAGGTGGAAACTGAGGCTGAGGGCGTTTGGGTGAGTCCCAGAGCTCACTCATGGGCTGGAGCCTGGGTTCGCCTCTAGTGCTGAGTCTGTGCCCTGAGGCACACTCCAGTCCCAGGCAGCCATGACCGAGCACTGCACAAGGGGCAAGGCCATCTGCTTACTGGGCCTTCATACCCACGTGGAGTAGCTGGCAGGCCAGGGAGGGCTGGGAGCACACAGTAAGGCAAGGGAGAACGGGGCAGAGGGGAACACACCTCCTTATGGGAGCCCTTCCGGGTGGACCTGTCCTTGGGAGGAGGGTCCCAAGGCTGATGGGGTGGGGGCTGCAGACGCCTGACCCTTCCTCATCAGGAATACACTGACAGCTCTGGCTGGGTCCTTCTCCAGCAGAAAGTCCCCGTCTGGGCAAGAAATGGGTTCCTGTTCCCAGCAGTTGAGGGATCTCCTGGAAAGGTGGCCGGCCAGCAAGGATCAAGAGGGCCACCCTTCCAGGGTGTGTGGAACCCTCAAAAGCAGGAGGTGCAGGGAGGGCTGCGTCGGCTTCTCTTGGGGCCCAAGTGGACAGGTGGGATCCAGGGGCTCTCCCAGTGCTGAGCTGTGGCTGGACATCGTCCGGGATGAGGGAAGAGGCTCCACCAGGGGCCAGGGCTCTGCAGTGAGCAGAGGGCATAGAACGGCTGACATACACACACCAAACCACCAGCCACAGGCCGGAAACACGGACATTCACACACTCTGACGTGAAACACCTCTCCTTCCAGCCAAGCCACATGGCAGAGACAGAGCCCCAGGACACCAACACACACACACACTGATTCACACACACACCAAGACCCAGAAGCTCCCTCACACACATACACACACACACACGTACACACTAATTCACCACACATACCATACCCCCACATATATACCACATAACGCGCCCACACATATCATACCACACACACCACACACGCACTCCACAGCACGTGAACACACCACACACACACACACACACCATACCTCACATCACAGCACACCCCAACACAAAAACATCATACCTCCCACATACATGTGCCACACCCCAACATACACACACCATACCACACACACACACCCCACACCGCATACACACCCCCATCACACACACGCATACAAACACCATACACCTAAACCATGTCTACACCCCACGATTCATCACAAAAACACACTGGACAGGACACACATGCTCGCACATATGCCCAAAGACACCCTAGCCCCAGACCCGCCACATTCATAAGCACACTAAGCCCCACCCCCATACTGCCCCACCCCCATACCGCCCCACCGCCCCACCCACAGCGCAGCACCTGGAATATGGATGTGGGTGCGGGGTCCATGGAGGGGCCAGGTCCACTGCACCTCCTGACCTCTGCGTGGTGGGTCATCTAACCTCGGGACCACACACACAGCCAAGGGATCCCCACTGACCTCACTAGCCCACTCTTGGGCACAGGTGTTCCTTTCCGCCTCCAGGCCTTTGCCCATGCTGTGTCCTCTGCTCAAGGTGCCCCTGTTTACCGGCCAGTCCTCCCTGCCGCTCTAGGCTTGGCTCAAGCCTGAGGCCTTCCTAGTTCTCTCACTGACCCCAGGGCTGTGGCCAGGACTGCTGGTCCCTCACTGCTCTCCTGTTCCTGCACCTCATGCTCCTCTCAGAGTTCAGCCCTGGGAGCAGGGGAGGCAGACATGAGGCCCCAGCGCTGAGCCTTGCACAGCCTACCCTGCCCACAAGGTAAGCCTCAGAGGGGAGCATCTGTTCCCGTTTGCTAGGGGGATTCTTTGTAGGTGGGTGCAGCTGCTTCAGGAGGAAGAGGCCCACAGTGAATAAAAGGGTCTCTCCAGGCTTCTAGCCTCAACCCTCCCTGCAAACAAACTCACCCACGGCCTCAGAGGGGCCTCACTCCCGCAGAGATGGCCCGGGGTTCAGGTGCTTCCTCCTCTTCCTGGGGGCCTCAGTGTTCTACTTGCAAAGGGGGTATCCTCCTGCGGTGGCCATCAGGGTGTGGCCTTGGTACCCGGCACAGGACATGTGCTCAGTAACGTTCATCCCCTTTTGGGATCCTCTCCCAAGTTCCAAGAAGAAACAGCAGGGGAGGAGTGATGAGCAGCACGTGGGTCTCAGGGCTGAGTCCAGCCCTGGCTGTGCGTGATCTCAGCCCAGCCTCCTCCCTTTCCTGAGCTTCACCCCAATCAAGCTGCCTGCCCCCCAGGGACCGCCTGCCCAGGATGGGGCAGTGGGATGATACAGGTAGCAGCCGCATCCATGCCCAGCCCCGTACAACACACATCCGGGGCTGCCTGGGAGGGTGGAGGCCAGAGATTCTCCACCCACTGCCTGAAAGAAAACCTAGTGTCAGGTCGTTGGAGTCATCACACGCGTAGCACGTGCAAAGTTCCCCATCTTAAGAGTGGGAACAACCTGCCCAGTGTGCACCTGAGGCTCAGATTCCACCAGAAATGTCCCTTGAAGCCCCAGACCCCACCTTGAGAGGGGCCAGTATTCAGGACCAGGCCAGTGAAGACCGTGGGGGTGGGAGCTGGGCTGGGAAGATCCACTGGTGTGTAGCTCCTGGAGCAACAGGGACCTGAGAGAGCTGGGGGTGGGGTGTCACTGAGAGGACTCTGCTTAGTAGCAAGATAAGCTGTATGGGAGAGATGGTAAGCCTCCCATCCCAGACACTCAGGGACAGAGTGGGTGACATGTACTCATCAGGGCTGCTCAGAGGGTAAACGTGGTTCCTAAGTTACCTTCAGGAGATCTTCAGGGGCAGCCCATGGTTCTAAATTGGGCTGGGCCTGCCACCTGCAGCCAGTAGTATCAACATGCCAGGCTAACCTGCCTCGGCCTCCCCACACCCACCCAGCCACCCACATGATTGACCAAGAGCCCCCAAGGTAGGCTGGCCCTGTGCTGGCATCTCAGGGCCTTATGTGCATGAAGCCTAGAGGCCCATGTCATACCCTCCTGCACCAGTCTGGCCCAGTGCCTGGACTCACGGTGGGCACTTAGTAAAGAAAGATGGAAAAAACAGGGATGACCCAGACCCAGAACATCAGCCCTGCACACACACTCGAGTTAGGGAAGGGAGGTGAATTACAGCAGGAAACCAATCACACACACACAGACCAAAGGAAACCAATCAGGGAGGGAAGGAGAAGCTGGGAATAGACAAAGGCAAACCCGTCTGGTGGCCAAGGGCCTCTGTGTGCAAAGCCCCTCTCTTTCCTGTTCCCACTGGCATCACAGCAGTCCTGTAGAGGCAGGACAGAGCTGCTGCTTTTGGGATGAGTAAACTGAGGCACCAGGTAATGAAGGGAATTGTCTGGGGGTCTGAGCCTTGGTCTGTTCATCCTGCAGCTGGGGGAGTTTGGTGAGGAAGGTGCCTGGCACACAGTAGGTCTGCAATCCATAGCTCCTCCTGTGGCCAGTGATGACGGCAGCTAGGTGATCACTCACAAAGTCTGAGGAAGCGGGAGGGCTACAGCCTTGGCTCAGAGGCTTCCCAGCAGTTGGGAGGTTCAAGGGCTCACTTGGCTTCCAGCAGTTGGGAAGTTCAAGGGCTCACTCTGCTTCCCAGCAGTGGGGAGCTGCTGCCACGGCTCTGCCTCCTCCTCAAATGCCTCGCTGTCCACAGCGATGTCTGGTTATAAGCAGGTGCCCAGCAGACTCCGCCAGAGGAGCCCCCAGGCCAGGAACCCTGAGGACATCCCTTTCCCTCATGGGTCTCAGTTTCCATCTGTCAAATGGGTCCATGTGGAATAGCACTGCACCTCTACTCACGCGACGGGGGAAGATGACTTAGCAGAAAGCAGAGCACACAGCAGCAAATTCCTAGCTATTGGGTTTCAAAATCCCAGGCCACAGTGCCGAATGGAAAGAACTCTGGACATGGATGAGTCACAGGCAGTTAATATTTCAAATGATGTTTCTGCCATAAACCCATCGGAGAGTGCCCAGCACAGGGAATGGCATGGAGTGGGTGTTAGTGAACATCTGCTAATGAATGAAAGAACCGAGCAGCAAACAAATGAGCCTTAAGGGAAGTGTGGGGCAGGGTGGGGAGGTGGCGGGATGCCCAGCAGTCACCTCCCAAATTAGTGGGGGCCTCGGGAGGCCTTGTGATGAGGAAAGAGCAAAGCTTCCTGTACCTCCACCCCCAAAATGATGCTTCAGCTAGGACTGGGACATTGGAGGGAAGCCAGACGCATGGACACGGCATGGGTCCCTGAAAGCTGTGAGTCCCTGAGCTCTGCCCCTTTGCCCTGGGCTATTTCTGGGGGTGCTGACAACAGCACTAGCTAGGTTTGTGCGACCTGAAGCAGGGCTGCTCCCAGCAAGGCCCAGGCCACCTGGTGAATCCAAGGAGGACACCAGCTGCCTCAGGGAGGTCCCCTCCCAGCACTGTGGAGAAGACAGTGAGTCTGGGCTGAGACAGCCTTTAGATGGACAGGGACAAGGGGACTCTGGCCAAAGATGGGGCAGGAGGGTTCAGCAGCTATCAATGTGAGAAATGGCTCTACGGGCCCCTTGGCTCAGTGTAAGTCCCCCACACCCTGGAATTTGGATGCAACTAAGAGAGAAGATGGGCAGTGATCTGAACTGCCGGAGATTCGCTACGCAGCATGTGGGGGCTCAGGATAGGAAGGGAGTGAAAGAAACATTTAAAGTTACTTTTTTTTTTCTTTCTCATTACAGTTTGTGGGCTTCGGTTTGGACCTGACATAAGTAAAACGGACCACTGGCAGCCCTCCCTCAGGGGGGACGGGGACACGGGAGAAGGGAAGGGAACTGCTGCTGATGGGCACCCTCGCGTCAGGCCACGCTGCCCTTTTGGCGGACTGCCTTGTGTAATCTCCAGAGTGTTCTAGACAGAGGGTGCCACCGTAATCGCCTTTCCTAGACGAGGAGACAGAGGCTCCCAGAGGGTTTGAGCCTGGGCCCCTGAGGAGTGCAGGCAGCAGTGGGAATGAAGCCAAGCGTTGAGGAATGAGCCAGGGCTGTCTGATACCAACCACCTTGCCCCGTTCTTATGTTGCATTAAGTCAAAAGTAGAGGGTCTATTGATTTAGGAAGACATGACTAGAAACAAAGGACCAAATGTTTCCATGTCACGAAAATAATGCTAGCAATGACAGCCACTGCAGTGAGCGCACCGGCCTCTCTTCAAACCCCAACTCGCCAGCTGTTCAGCTCAAAACAGGTTGGAAAGCTCTGGAAGGGTCTGGGGGAGGCAACCCAGCCCTCACCTGCGTCTGGGATGTCCCAGGGGTCGGAGAGGGAAGGGGCCATCTGCTGGCCAGGCAGGCTGTCCACTCTCACATGAGCCATCCCTCTTTTGGGCAAGGGAGAAACATCCCTGGGTCACCACTTGAAAGAGCAGGCCGTGTACACTGAAAAAAGTTACATCCAGAGCGGGAGGGGCGCCGAGGAGAAGCACGCTGTGGGGCGCTCCGTGGAGAAGCAAGGGGTGGCGGGAGGAGCCCTTCTGGGGCGCGCGGCCCAGCCCAGATGCCTGGCTCAGCAGAGCGACGCCTGGAACTCATTAGCATTATGTCAGGAATAATATAAAATTAAAACATTTAGCTTTGGCTTCTAAAATCGAGGAGGATAAAAAGAAAAGGGTGCCATTGTGCTGAGCCGCTCAGCTATGACTTGGGCACCAACCATTTACAGAAAATAAATTGCTGTGCTGCACTTGGGCCCAGTAGGGGCCCTGGGGTTGCCAGCAGGGCTGAGGATGCAGAGAGGAGCCCCAGCTCTGCCAGGGACCAGAGGAGGGGAAGGTTGGGAGCCAGGGTGCAGCCCGGCCCCCGTGGCACCGTGAGGCTTTCGGGTTGCTCACTTGCCAGGGCAGCACCAGGTACATGTGTGTCCTGCCACTCTCCTCCCGGCCCCAGCCTCTACCCTAGCCGTTGCTCCCAGATCCATCATCTCCCCTGCAGCAGGGAGACCTCTAAATTGCAAGCCTTCCCTTGTCACTCCCAAACCCTGTGGGTGGTACTGCCTTCGGGATACCACCCTCAGCCCAGCCGACTGACCTCTGGGGACCCTCCAGCTGGGGCTGGCCCCCCGAGCTCCCTGGCTGCTCTCCAGGCTCCAGTTATGTTGACCACTTGGGCCATGAGAACTTCATAGCTGTGCATTTTTACATAGGCTGCTCCCTTAACCTGGAATTCTCTCAAGTCAGGCTCAGCTTCAACACTGGCTTCCTTGTGAGGTTCTGGGCTTTGGGGTAGGTCCTGGGCCCAACTCCTCTCAGGGTTCACGACAGCCCAGGGGTAAAAGCAGGTGGCTGGGCTGGGCTGTGTGGAAACCCAGGCCCCACACAATGTCAGCACTGGCCGAACCTCCAAGGACCTCATGTTGTAGGTGGGGACACCAAGGCAGCCCAGAGAGGGCAAGGCTCCCCAAGGCTTCCTCCCCAGGGACACAAGAGAAGGGAGGAGAACCCAGTTTTCTGTAGGCTCCTGGATCCTTAGGTCAGGCTCTTCCTGCTTCTGTGTGCTCATTTTGGGGAACAGAGTGCTCAAGAGTCACCCAGGCCTGGCTTCAAATCCTGATTCCCTCCAACTCTGTGAAAACTACCTGCCTTGCCCCGAGAATCAGTGTTTTTGTCTGCATTGCCAGGTAGGTAACATCACCCCTCCCAGGGCTGTGGAGAGTCAGCATCAACAGGGTTGTAAAATAGTTGTAAAAGTCTACGCTACCTGTACCCCCGGTGCTGAGACACTATGGTCCATGGACCCCAAGGGCAGGGGCCCTGATGGGGTGGACACAGGCTCCTGGCTCTTTGGGAAGGCAGTCTGGGCAGAGTCCCCAAAGCCTGGCTTGTTCAGCAGCATCACGGGGCAGACTGTCATGCATTGGTTCAGTCATTCACCAGACATTCATTCATTTCCTCACTCACTCATTCACCCAGGCAACTGCTCATAGCTAGACACCCAAAATACACTGTTAATGAAAAAATCAAGCACCCGGACAGTAATAAAAAGCATAATTATACACCCAGAGACCAGCCTGGAAAAATACTCCAAAATAGTAAAGAGTGGTTATTTCTGAGTAGTATAGTTAGGAGTAACTTTTCCTTTTTTCTTTACATTTCACCCTCTACTTTCTACTCCTTTACATTTTAAGCTTATTGCTTTATATTTTATAATATGCTGTTCTGCTGAAGTTAAAAAAATCACAGTGGGCAGCGTCATCCTTTCATGGACAGATCTAGGTCACAATTCTAGACTTCTTTCCTAGTTCTGCATGTGCCCTTGGGTGAGCTGCTACGGGTGATCAGGACCCTGGCCGCCCCTGCTCCATGTGGAGCCAGATCCAGCCCACGCACTGGCTCCTGTCCCATGTTACACAGGCAAAGGGCTTTCCTCTGAACTCACTTTCCACATAAAAATACAGGGACATCACAATGGCTTCCAGAGGGGATCTGAGGATTAAGGAAGTCACAGATGGGGACCAACTTGCAGAAGGGCAGGGGATACAGCTCATGGGACAGCGTGTGCCTGCATCAGGGAAGTGAGACCCACCCACTGAATCACTAAAGGATGTGGGTGCCTCCTCGCAGGGTGACGTCACCGAGCTGTTTCACACATGATGACCAGGGGCGACTGAGGAGGCAGGTGGCCTGTGTAATTAGATGTTGGTGACAGATAGGCTCACTCCTAAGGGCAGAGGAGACAGAGACAAGTCCAACCTGGACAGGGAGGGAGAGGATGACATTTCACTTTGCAGCAGCAGCCCGGAGCCATGGGCACTGGGGTGGAGTGGGCACTACCTCAACACCGCCTCTGCAGCCTCAGCCAAATGTCTGGGACACATCCCTGAGCCACCTGGATGGGGTGCAGCTTTGGATCAGGAAAACCAGGTTCAAGTCATCGCTCTGCTGCTTACTTCCCTGTGTCCTCGGGCATGCTACTCAGCCTCTCTGGTCCCGGAGGTGTCTTCTGGAAAATGGAGTTAACACTCCCTGCTTACAGATGTATTACAACAACTACACGAGGTGAGAGATGGTAGGGCTCGCCAATCTGGGCCTGGGAGAGGGTCCATCCAGCAGTGCCAATACACCACTAGAGGTGGCACACTCCATGCAACCAAAACCACGGTGCCTCTGCTCCCATCATTCTCTTCCCAGGATGCTCTTCTCCTGCCACTTCACCTGGCTGAGTCCTGCTTATCCTCCAAGCCTCAGCTCATAAGCCACCTCTTTCAGGGAGCCTTCCTAGATTCCCCTGTTGTTAAGACTAGGGGTCCCCAGCCATGCCTTCCCTTCCCTCATAGCCCCTGGACTTAGCATTGTAACTGCCAGGCTTTGTGCCTCTTTCTTGCCCTGACTGGGTATGGGAGGCAGACACAGGATGGACCTGGTCCTGACCGGCCTCTCACCCCAGGACCCAGCAAGGGACTGGACACACGGCAGGTGCTCAGGGTGTGTCTGCTGACGGCAACACTCTGCTCCATCAGGGTTAGCCACCCTTGTCCCACCTCCCCACTGGAGAAGGAGAAAGGCTCTTTCTTTTAAAATCCCAGAGGGTCTGAGTTGAAAGCGCTGTGAGATGAAGTCTACCCATTTTGAAGATGGGGATACTGGGGCTGGGTAAGGAGAAGAAACCCGCTCAAGGCTGCCTGGCATGTGAGCGGTGATACTGAGACAGGGAGCCAGGGCTCCAGACTCCCAGCCCAGGGCTCTCTGATCCTTGGCCTCGGGGCACTCTCCTCACAGCCAGAGAAGGGGCAACAGCCAAGAGCCGCAGGCTAGATGGGCCTGAAGGTGGCAAGACCAACAGTGCACCCTGGTCTGGGCACCCCATTCTCCCCTCGTCAGCACAGAGCCCGCCTGAACTCTACTCCACTTCTCACTGCTGGCTCCGGCCTTTGATGGATGGAAGCTGCCACTTACCTCTCCATCAGGCCCCACTTCCCAGGCCCTGACCCAGGCAAGGCTCCTCAGTACACCTACCCCTCCAGAACATCACCAATGCCAAAGCCATCTAGCGGGCCCCACAGGCTTACTCAAACCTGGAACCAGAGGGCCCATGCCTGGGAACATACTTGCGAACGGCAACGCAGTGGGGTTTCTTCATCTTTGGTATGACCGAACATTCTGGAACACAAACTCGGTGAAACAGGCTCAGACTGGGTTTAACGAATTCTATTTCCCTGCCTCTCCCTTTGTGCTGAGCCAAGCCTGGCTGTCAGCAATCACCAGAACAGAATGGCAGTGATTTATCATAGAAATATGGTTCATAAAGTCTATTTCTATTTTATTGGAGCAGCCAGAAGCAGCCAAACGCAGCTCAATGGAGGCTGTCTCTGTGAGGCAGCAGCAGGGAGGACTTCTGTTTTCTAATCTATGCTTTATTGTGTCTTCTATGTTTTCTGCAATAAACATATAAAATTTTTACAAGTCTGTATTTTTCTTTTTTGCTTTTTCTTATTATACTTTAAGTTCTGGGTACATGTGCAGAACATGCAGGTTTGTTATATAGTTATACACATGCCATGGTGGTTTGCTGCATCCAACACCCTGTCATCGACATTAGGTATTTCTCCTAATGCTATCCTTCCCCTAGCCCCCCCACCCCCCGTTATCCCTCCCCTAGCCTCCCATCCCCTGACTGACCCCGGTGTGTGATGTTCCCCTCCCTATGTCCATGTGTTCTCATTGTTTGACACCCACTTATGAGTGAGAACATGTGGTGTTTGGTTTTCTGTTCTTGTGTCAGTTTGCTGAGAATGATAATTTCCAGCTTTATCCATGTTCCTGAAAAGGACATGAACTCATTATTTTTTATGGCTGCATAGTATTCCATGGTGTATATGTGCCACATTTTCTTTATCCAGTCTACCATTGATGGGCATTTGGGTTGTTTCCAAGACTTTGCTATTGTGAACAGTGCTTCAATAAACATACGTGTGCATATGTCTTTATAACAGAGTGATTTATAATCCTTTGGGTGTATATATCCAGTAATGGGATTGCTGGGTCTAATGGTACTTCTATTTCTAGATCCTTGAGGAATCGCCACACTGTCTTCCACAATGTTGAACTAATTTACACTCCCACCAACAATGTAAAAGCATTCTGATTTCTCCACATCCTCTCCAGCATCTGTTGTCTCCGGATTTTTTAATGATCACCATTTCAACTGGCGAGAGATGGTATCTCAATGTGGTTTTGATTTGCATTTCTCTAATGACCAGTGATGATGAGCATTTTTTCATATGTTTGTTGGCTGCATAAATGTCTTCTTTTGAGAAGTGTCTGTTCATCTATTCTTTGCCCACTTTTTGATGGGGTTGTTTGTTTTTTTCTTGTAAATTTGTTTAAGTTCTTTGTAGATTCTGGATATTAGCCCTTTGTCAGATCGGTAGATTGCAAAAATTTTTTCCCATTCTGTTGGTTGCTGTTTCACTCTAATGATAGTTTCTTTTGCTGTGCAGAACCTCTTTAATTTAATTAGATCCCATTTGTCTATTTTGGCTTTTGTTGCCATTGCTTTTGGTGTTTTAGTCATGAGGTTCTTGCCTATGCCTATGACCTGAATGGTATTGCCTAGGTTTTCTTTTAGGGTTTTTGTGGTGTTTGGTCTTATGTTTAAATTTTTAATCCATCTGGAGTTAATTTTTATATAAGGTATAAGCAAGGGATCCAGTTTCAGCTTTATGCATATGACTAGCCAGTTGTCCCAACACCATTTATTAAATAGGGAATCCTTTCCCCATTGCTTATTTTTGTGTGGTTTGATCTTATTTTAAAGATCAGATGGTTGTAGATGTGTGGTGTTACTTCTGAGGCCTCTGTTCTGTTCCATTGGTCTATATCTCTGTTTTGGTACCAGTACCATGCTGTTTTGATTACCATAGCCTTCCAGTATAGTTTCAAGTCAGGTAGGATGATGCCTCCAGCTTTGTTTTTTTTTTTTTGTTTTTTTTTTTTGTTGTTGTTTTTTTTTTCGCTTAAGATTGTCTTGGCTATGCGGGCTCTTTTTTGGTTCCACATGAAGTTTAAGTTGGTTTTTTTCCAGTTTTGTGAAGAAGGTCAATGGTAGCTTGAAGGGGATAGCGCTGAATCTATAAATTACTTTGGGCAGTATGGCCATTTTCACGATGTTGATTCTTCCTAATCATGAGCATGGAATGTTTTTCCATCTGTTTGTGTCCTCTCCTATTTCCTGAGTAGTGATTTGTAGTTCTCCTTGAAGAGGTCCTTCACATCCCTTCCCTTGTTAGATGTATTCCTAGGTATTTTATTCTCTTTGTAGTAATTGTGAATGGGAGTTCACTCATGATTTGACTCTGTTTGTCTATTACTGGTGTATAGGAATGCTTGTGATTTTTGCATATTGATTTTGTATCCTGAGACTTTGCTGAAGTCTTATCATCTTTAGGAGATTTTGGGCTGAGACAATGCGGTCTTCTACATATACAATCATGTCGTCTGCAAACAGAGACAATTTGACTTCCTCTTTTCCTAATTGAATACACTTTATTTCTTTTTCTTGTCTGATTGCCCTGTCTGGAACTTCCAATTCTCCGTTGAATAGGAGTGGTGAGAGAGGATATCCTTGTCTTGTGTCAGTTTTCAAAGAGAATACTTCCAGTTTTTTGCGAACTCAGTATGATATTGGCTGTGGGTCTGTCACACATAGCTCTTATTATTTTGAGATATGTTCCATCAATACCTAGTTTATTGAGAGGTTTTAGCATAAAGCACTGTTGAACTTTGTCAAAGGCCTCCTCTGCATCTATTGAGATAATCATGTGGTTTTAATCTTTGGTTCTGTTTATGTGATGGATTATGTTTCTAGATGTGCGTATATTGAACCAGACTTGCATCCCAGTGATGAAACTGACTTGATTGTGATGGATAAGCTTTTTGATGTGCTGTTGGATTTGGTTTGCCAGTATTCTATTGAGGATTTTCGTATCAATGTTCATCATGGATATTGGCCTGAAATTTTCTTTTTTAGTTGTGTTCCTGTTAGGTTTTGGTATCAGGATGATGTTGGTCTCATAAAATGAGTTAGGGAGGATTCCCTGTTTTTGTATTGTTTGGAATAGTTTCAGAAGGAATGGTACCAGCTTCCCTTGTACCTCTGGTAGAATTCATCTGGTCCTGGACTCTTTTTGGTTGGTAGGCTATTAATTGCTGCCTCAATTTCAGACCTTGTTATTGGCCTTCAAGGATTCAATTTCTTCCTGGTTTAGTCTTGGGAGGGTGTATGTGTCCAGGAATTTATACATCTCTTCTAGGTTTTCTAGTTTATTTGCATAGAGGTGTTTATAGTATTCTCTGATGGTAGTTTATATTTCTGTGGGATCAGTGGTGATATCCCCTTTATCATTTTTATTGCATCTATTTGATTCTTCTCTTTTTTCTTCTTTATTAGTCTGGCTAGCGATCTATCTATTTTGTTGATCTTTTCAAAAAACCAGCTTCTGGATTCACTGATTTTTTGAAGGGCTTTTTGTGTCTCTATCTCCTTCAGTTCTGCTCTGATCTTAGTTATTTTTTATCTTCTGCTAGCTTTTGAGTTTGTTTGCTCTTGCTCCTCTAGTTCTTTTAATCATGATGTTAAGGTGTCAATTTTAGATCTTTCCTCATTTCTCTTGTGGGCATTTAGTGCTATAAATTTCCCTCTAAACACTGCTTTAGATGTGTCCCAGACATTCTGGTACATTGTGTCTTCGTTCTCATTGGTTTCAAAGAACATCTTAATTTCTGCCTTCATTTCATTATTTATTCAGTAGTCATTCAGGAGCAGGTACAAATATGTATTTTTCAAAACTCAAGGACAGACTCCTCCTGCCTCTCCCTCACACCTCCCTGCTGGCCGCCTCCCTTGCTGCTGCTGCTTTCACATGGGGAGTGGTGTTTCAGCTGAGTGCAGGCTGAATGTCTCCCCTCCAGTTGCCACGCTCCACAGACTCAGGGGCCAAAGATGATCTCACAGGGCCCTACTGGTTCTGACACGCGCACCCAGAGTGTGTCCCAGGGCACCTCAAGGTGAGGCTCAGGTGGGTGAGTTCTGAGGGCCTCCCTTCACACCAACACAGGACTTCGACCTTGCCATGCACATCACTAATGGGAGACCCAGTCTACATGCAGCACTGAGTGAGTGTTGACCTGTCGAGGCTTTAGCATGTTGCCACTGGCATTCCCATGTCCACCCTGGACAGGGGGCTCTCAGGGCAGGAATGAGAGAAGGGCCACACATCATGCGTGGACACCTGCTCCAGCTGGATGCTCATACCCATAACCTCGGCTCATCCTGTGACAACGCTTCCATGCCACCAGGGTTATCCCTGCTCACATTTGTACCACTTTGTCATGCTGCCTTTGCTGTGATGAGAACCCTGGGCCTGGCTTTTTGGGACAGGTCTTGCAGGAGCTCAGAAGTTGCTGAGGTGCTCTGACCAAATAAGGGTTAAAGATGGCCTCTGCCCTGGGAAGATGAACGCAGACGAAGGTCAAGTGTGGGGGATATTTTCTGGCTGATGTTATGCTTGCGGCTGTTTCTCTGTGGTCATCCATGAGCCTTCAATAAAGTCAATTATTTTTTTGCAGCTCTGTTGAAAGGTAGTTCACATAATCATAAAATCCACCCATTTAAAGTATAGGATTCAGTGATTTTGAGTATATTCACAGCATTGTCCAACCATTACCACAATCAATTTTAGAATATTTTCATCACTCCCAAAAGAAACCTTGTATCTCACAGACAGCACTCCCTATTCCTCCCTCTCCCAAATCCCTGGAAACCTACTTTCTATTTCTATAGATTTATCTATTTTTGACACACCGTGTAAGTTGAATCATGCAATATGTGGTCTTTGGTGACTGGCTTCTTTCACTAGCATCATATTTTCAAGGCTCATCCATGTTGTTGCATGTGTCAATACTTCACTCTTTTTGATGGCTAAATAATATTCCAGTGCATGGATATACCATATTTTATTTATCCATCCATCCACTGATGGACATCTAGGTTGTTTCCACCTTTGGCTATTATGATGAATGCTGTTGTGAACATTCATGTACAAGCTTTTCTGTGGACATTTGCTCTTATTTCTCTTTGCTATATACCTAGGAGAGACCATTGATGGATTATGTTAACTGCTGATCATTTGCGGAATCACCAGAGTGCTGTCCAAAGCTACTGCACAATTTTACATTTCCATCAGGGTACAAGAGTTCCACTTTCTCCATCTCCTTGCCAACACTCACTATTGGCATCTCTTTGATTCTAGCCATCCTAGTGGGTTTGAAGTGGTAGCTCCTTGTGGTTCCAATTTGCATTTTCCTGCTAATGCTGAGCATCTTTTCATGTGCTTTGGGCCATCCATATCTCTTCTTTGGAGATATGTCGGGTCTAGTTCTTTGCCTATCTTTAAATTATATTATCTTTTTCATTAAGTTGAAAGACTTCTTAATATATTCTAGATACAAGTCCCTTATCAGATATGTAATTGTAAAAGCAAAGTCATTTTTGAGCTGAAACAACAAAAGCTAACATTTCTTGGGTACTTTCCATGTTCCAGGCCCTGTTTCAAGTGCTTTACATGTATTAAGTGTTTTAACTCCCAAATCTCCATGAGGTGGGTATCGTCATTATTAATATCATCCCCATATTACCAATGGGCAAACAGAGTCACAGAGCAGCACCCTGTTCAGGTCTCCCATCTAGGAAGCTGCAGAATGGAAGTCTGGGTATTAGGGAAGGTCATGCCCACTCTTGAGCCAATGTTCCCACTGGGAAGTGGTGCCCCTGTGGCTGGCCTGGGGTGGCAGCAGCAAGAGGACCAAGCCTTCATGGGGACCATCAGGCATCACAGCCACCAGGTTCAGACCAGCTCATGAGATTTTTCTCTCTCCTTTCCCAGCCCGGTATTCAGTTTTATTCACAAAGAAGTCAGTTTCTTTATAAGCATGTATGCTCAAACTGGGTGGAAAAGGGATCTTCTTCCACAAGGGACTCCAGACACTGGCTCAGGAACTGCAAATCATAGATGATGATGTTTCAGAATGATGATGTCAGCACCAGAGGGAGCTCAGCCCCATTAACACATTAGCAAGTGGGCATCCCTGGCCTTGCTCTGCAGTAGGCCTGGGCTGGAAGGAGGCAGGGCTGCTGGGAAGAGAGGCCTCAAGGGGAGGCTTGCCCCAGGGCTGGGAAAGTTAGATGTGACTGTGCTTAGAGCATAGAGCAAACACATAGTCGCACTGAGCTAGGTTCAAACTGCCCCTTGACATCTCCGTTCTGGGCTCCTACCCAAGGCTGAGGCTGGAGATCAGACTAGCTTTATGCAAGAAGATAAAGAACAAAATATTGGTGTTATGAACTATGAGTGGTTGAAGATGAGTCCCATAGTCAGAAAAAAGTTGAGTGAATGGTGCCACAGTCCACACACTGGACGACCATACTACTGTGAAACCACGATTATCAGGTGCCATGGCACACTGGCAGATTTCTTAGCCACAATGCTGAAGCCACCGACACAAATTATTAATAATCATCAGCAACTCCACAGGGAACGTGAGGCACAGAGAGGTGAAGTGCCTCATCCAAGATGAGGGGTGACAGGTTCAGATGCTCTCTACTCCAGAATCCTACCAATGATCTTTTTTTTTCTTTTTGAGACAGAGTCTCGTTCTGCCACCCAGGCTGGAGTGCAATGGCTCAATCTCAGCTCACTGCAACCTCTGCCTCCCAAGTTCAAGTGATTCTCTTGCCTCAGCCTCCCGAGTAGCTGAGATTATAGGTGCCTACCATCATGCCTGGCTAATTTTTGTATTTTTAGTAGATGGGGTTTTACCATGTTAGTCAGGCTGGTCTTGAACTCCTGACTTCAGGTGATCTGCCTCCGTGGCCTGCCAAAGTGCTGGGATTATAGGTGTGAGCCATCATGGCCAGCCATTGATTTTTAAAAGACCCCTGTGTTGAGCCCTCACTATGTGCCTGGCATTGTACTAAGAGATGGGACCAAAGGAAAACATCCTGCAATGGTGGTTTGAAGTCCTCTGTTCTCTTTTTCTGGTTTGCCAAATTTCTGACACATGATTATGCCACATTTATACAAAGAAGTGTAAAACACCTGCCTCTCGGGGTTGTGAGGCCTGGGAACTGTGGTGGCCCATCTGCACCCTGCACCTGTGCCCAGGATGGAGGCCTCATGCAGAGGAGGGAGAATCATGGGGCGAGGGAGGTCCCTCAGCCTCTGCAGAACTGTGGGTCTCAGGCCACTCCCTCCCTCCCAGGGCAGAGGGTAACGACCTCTGCCCTGCTGCCTCCCTGGGCTGCTGGGAAAAAGCCAGGTCGGTTGCTCGACCACAGGCAGCTCAGAGCCCCAGGGACCAACAAGAAGCCATGTGAAGGGCTGCCTTTCTCAGGGTCCTCGGAGTGCTCTGCAGAGCAGTCCCTCGCTGTGAGGGCACTCCTGTTTGTGAGCTCTGTAGTCTAGCCTGCTCCCACCTCTGCCCTCCCTCTGCCCGACATTCAAGGCCCCCACGTCAGGGCACAAACCCTGCTCTCCTCTGCTCTCCATGCCCACCGCCTTCCCTGGATGTACTGAGTGGTTCCTGGCTCTGGGCCTCTGTACAAAGCCATCCCTCCTCCTGGAATGGACTCTGACACCGGTGCTCTCTTCACCCCCAGGCCCCGTTCACTCTCATTCCTTCCAGAGGTCTTCCCAGATGCCCCCTGCAACACTCCGCATGGGCCTTGACTGAGGAGGAGGGAGTGGGACTACAGGCTCCCAGGTTCAAATCACAGCCTGGGCCAGCCAGAGGCTCATCTCTCCCAGCCAGGGCAATCCCTACACCAACACCCCGACACAGAACACACACCTCTCAACACACATCCAAACATCCCGGCACACACACAAATCCAACATCAACTCTCACCCCCACGCTCAATACACAGCACATACACAAAACAGATTCTGAAACACACTCCTTCAAACACATGCACACCATGACCACATACACGCATCTGACACTACACATGACACACCCCGGACATCAACCCCACTCTCAAAACTGCATTCCCCCAACAAAAGCATGCACCCTATGAACACACTACACCCCCAAACTCATACTGATATACACCAACACACACATATGCCCACTCACCCCACCCATGCACACACATGCATGCGCGTACGCTGGAGTGATCTGAGGGTGGGGGCATGGGCTAGGCATGGCGGTGCATACTGGGTGCTGGCTGTGTGTGTCTAGGTGTGGTGCTGGGGGTGCCGGGGTGTGCTTTGGGTGCCGATGTGGAGCTGTGTGTGGGTGTACATGGGTACATGTCTGTCTCCACCATATATTCCCCCTCCACATTCCCACACACGGAGCTAACTACAGAAGCACTCCATACTCACCCACCCACATTTTTGCCCCCAACCAGAAAACTCCCCAACCAAACACACCCCAATCACATCCCCAAACAAACTCTGCAACCACACACATCTCAACATGCTGCAAGCAGCCCCCCTACAGATCCAGTCACGTAAACACATATATCACCACTCCCTCCTAATCACCCCAAACCTTCACACATGCCTAGATACATTCAAACACACACACACTGTCACAGAACCCCCATCAAAGCCCAAAATTGCAAGCCCCCTGGTCTTTCCCCTGCCAGCTCCCAGGCCTTACAACACGCCAACTCTAAACTGCTATGGGTGGCAAGTGTGTCCCTGTAGGAGGAGGCCCAGGCACATCCCTGAGAGCCCTCGCAAGGGCCCCTGCCACTCCTGTGCCTGTGCCAGCTCTGCACAGTGTGGCCCAGGTGGCAGGCAGACAGCCAGCCCCCGCCAGGCCTTCCCTCTCAGGTCCCCCTGCCCGAATTCCTGCCTGCCCCAGGGGTTTACTCTTCCCCTGCTCATTGATGATTAAAATACTTTCAAGCCAACCACAAAGATTGTTGTCTTTGTCTTTTTAAATAAAAACCAACAGATGCATTTGGGGACCCTCTGGTTTTCCTCTGGGGTGATTTACGTGACCACAACCAGTTCTTGGAGAAGAAAAGCAAACATTCCCGTGGCCTAGTAGAAACACTTGCCCTCTACCACCCAACCTCCTGGCCTACTTGACTCGTGCCCACAGATGGCTTCCCAGGCTCCCTCCACCCCAAGTAGAGGCCGAGGGGCCAGAAGAGGATCTGGCTGGACTGTGGGCTGGCAGCCCCACATGAGACAATCTCTCTGAGAGTTCTGTTTTCATTTTTGTTATCAGCCCTGGAAGAGGGAGTTGGGCAGGCAGAGACTATCTAAAGAAGAAAATCAGCCCGTGAAATCAGCCCATTTTAACATTTAGCAACCCTAGGAGACAGGAAGTAGAACTATCTCCATCTGAC
Organism: Sapajus apella; assembly: GCF_009761245.1. Classification (NCBI taxonomy): domain Eukaryota; kingdom Metazoa; phylum Chordata; class Mammalia; order Primates; family Cebidae; genus Sapajus; species Sapajus apella. Next base: position 32,236,948 of record NW_022436976.1, on the reverse strand, counting down.
AGATGAGGAGACGGAGTTAGAGGCGCAGGAACTGCTAACGTGCTCCAGGAATCAGCTGGAGGCAGGACTAACTGTCAGGTGCACAGCTGATGTTTCAGCTCTGGCTGGGATCACCAGCCTTCCTTGCCTTTCCAAATATACCACTGTCCCAGCTGTCTGGCTGAGAATGGCTCGTCCGGAAGATGCAGACCAGCCCAATCCCCATCAGTCTTGGCAAGCACACATAGTGCTTCAAAACCAGGCTACATCTGGAACGCGCAACCTCAGAGCTGGAGAAGTTGGTGGGGTTACTCCAGCCAACCTCCCCTAGCACAGGAATCTACTCCCTGGTGCCCTGCCCAGGAGCATCCAGACTTGGTTCACACACCTGCTGAGAGCTGCTCCCCTCCCTGCATGACAAAAAAAAAAGCCTTCCCTAGTCTTGTTCATCCATCCATCCACCTGTTCATACCGCTAGGACCCAACCGCCCACCCATCCACCATCCATAAACTGTTTCTCAAATGCCTCCGGGAAGCTAAGCATCATTCTAGCTAGTGGTGACACAGTGGAGAGCAAGGCACAGGTGGTCTCGGTGCTTGCACAGCTCACATGCCAGTGGGATGACCCAGACAGCAACCACATAAGCAAATGAGTAAGACAGTGTCAGACCAACTAAGTGCGATAGAAGAAATGCCGGACCCTGTGGTATGGCAGGGAGTACTGGTGGGGAGGGCCCTCTGCAACTTGGAGGTGGTCAGGGAAGGCCTCTCTGAAGAGCTGGTATTCAAGCAGAGACCTCAAGGATTCTTATCCTTCTCAGGAGCCACCCATGCTAAGCTCTAGGGACAGAGAACTCCAGATAAAGGGAACGGCTCATGTAAAGACCCTGTGGTGGGAAAAGAGAGCAAGGAGGCCTGTGTGGCTGGACCAGAATGGGCGGGGGAGGATGGCGGGGGCTCTGGAGAGGCAGGGGTGCTGGAGCTCAGACAGTATGCCCTGCTGGCCAGGGGGGAGGCTGATGGTTCTAGGGGACAGGGCTCCCTCAGCATCAGCCTCAACAGCCCCCTGGATGTCCCTAAACAGAAAAGAGGAGACTAGCTCTCCCCAGACTCTGGCTCCAGGGCCCTTGCCAGGGCCACCTCTCAGTGCAGAGGACGCCATCCTATAGCCATGAGGCCACGAGATAGCACCCATTCCTCCTGACCACAGACCTTCCATCACCTGGCCCTCATGGGACTTTCCCATCTGCCCTCTCATCCGAGCATCCCTCAAACAAGGGAGACAGGGCAGTCCTGACAACCTCCTTTTAACAGGCGGAGACAGGCACAGAGAGGCAGGACGACCATGTGAGGTCACACAATGAGTCACAAGTAGAGTGGGACCTGAGCCCAAGTCCTTCCTTCAGGGTGTCCAGACAGCCCCACCAACCCCACCACAGCCCTGGGGGTGATGTGTGGTAACTGAGGTCATGGCAGGCAGCTGGAGCCAGGCACAGTGCCCAACTATTCACATGAGTTAGCTTATAAAATGAGAACCAGAGCTCAGAGAGGGGAAGTGACATGCCCAGAGTCACACAGCGCATCTGAGGAGGAGCCAGGATTGGACTCAAATAGGGCACCACAGGACTAGTCAAGAAGCTCATTAGTGCTAAGCAGTATGGACTCGGGTTGGAGCCTGCAGGTAACAGGGGTGCTGGAGAGGGTGTGGTGTGGATGAGGCCACAGCAGGGACGGCAGCACAGGCCCCATCAAGCCGGACCTGGAACGTGTCCATCATTGGGCCACTACAGCCAGGTCTGACAGGCAGGGGCACATTCCCCTGAGAGCCACTGTGGGGCTCAGAACAGCTGCCCTACCCTCAACATGTCCCTGTCCCTGCTGAGGCCACTTTGGAAGGACACTCTGTCCTCCTCCCAAGCTCCCATCAGGGCCCTGTGAGGTGTGAAGGAGCCATTCTCTCAGGTGCAGAATGGAAAGGGCCTCACACGTAGGGCAGGGTACTTAGGGATCTGAGGGGGACTGGCAGCTAGCTCCCTGGAAACCCAAACCTGTCTCCCTAGGCAGACCTCAGTGGCTTCCCTAGGCTCAGGGACCCACAGGGCTGGCATGTTTCAGAGAGAACCCCGGGCACTCTCAGATCTAAAGACCAGCCACCCCCATCTCCCAACTCAGGCAACACTGCCACTCCCTTCCCTACAAACCAACCTCTCAGGCCACTCTGGTTCTAGGAATCCTCTTACATCTTGTTTGTGGCTCTGAAGGCTGCTGAGAGAGATGTGCCAGCATCAGCTTGTGCTTTTAAGAAACCACTACAAAAGCATAATTGGATTGTTTGTAACACAAAGGATAAATGCCTGAGGTGAAGGACACCCCATTACCCTGATGCTATTATTACACATTGCATGCCTCTATCAAAATAGCTCATGTAACCCAGAAATATATACACCTACTAGGTACATACAAAAATAAAAAATTAAGAAATAAAAAATTTTAAAAAACAATAAAAGAACACTATAGGAGCCGGGTTTGGTGGCTCAAGCATGTAGTCCCAGCTACGTGGGAGGCAGAGGTAGGAATATCGCTTGACCACAGGAGTTCGAGACCAGAGCCTGGGCAATATGATGAAACACTGTCACACACACAAAAAAAAACAACCAGAAAACAAAAATAAAAGAAATAAGTGGAAAGACAACTCTAGCTGTAGTCTAGAGGATGGACTGAAGGGACCAGAAGAGAGGCCACACAGGTAAGTGGACACGTGTGCAGGTGTACTGCAGGTGTGTGTGCAGGTGTACTGCAGGTGTACTGCAGATGTGTGTGCAGGTGTACTGCAGGTGTGTGTGCAGGTGTACTATAGGGGTGTGTGTGTGTGCAGGTATACTGAAGGTGTGTGTTTTGTGTGTGTGTAGGTATACCAAAGGCATGTGTTTCCAGGTATACTGCAGGTATGAATGTGTGTGTCTGCAAGTATACTGCAGATGTGTATTGTGTGTGTGTGCAGGTACACTGAAGGGGTGTGTGTGTGCAGGTGTATTGCAGGTGTGTGTGTGTATGCAGATATGTGTGTGGAGGTGTACTGCAGGTATGTATGTTTGTGCAGATGTACTGCAGGTGTGTGTGTGTGTGTGTGTGTGCAGAAGCACTGCAGGTGAGTATACATGTGTGCAGGTATACTTCAAGGTGTGTGTATGGGACATAAGCAGCACCATGCCAGCATCCACAGACCCTCTCGCCTCCTGACATACCAGAGTGAGCCCACGGCCAGGGGTGGGACTGGAATGAAATGTGTCCATTTGCTCACATTCTGGCCTTGTTTGCTGATCATCCTGGATATTTTGTCCATAGTATCATCAAGTCCCCAGATGAGCTCCAGTGGTAGGCTTTATTATCATAATCCCCATTTTGCAGATGAAGAAACTGAGGACTGGAGCAGTGTACAACCTGGCCATGTTCACTCAGACAGTCCTAGCAATTGAGATTTGACTCAAGCAGTCTGGCTCTGGAGGGAAGTTTAGGAGGCTGGGTCATTAGCCCTTGGTGACTGGCTACATGGATGTAAGGAGGCAAAGAAAGAGTCTAGAAAGCCTCTTGGGGGTCTGGAGGAATGGTGAGAAGGGCGGCAGCAGGTACTCAGATGCACAGCAGCCATGCCCTGTGGCTGAGGCCGGCTAGGGAACAGCCTAGCCCCTTGACCTCATCAGGTGGTCCTTGAAACAGACGCACAGGGCGGGTCACATGGTGCCGTTGAGCAGCTACCGAGAAATATCTTGTCACTCCAATTACGTTTCTGAATACCTCTCCTAATTCACTTCCTGTAAAATCAGACAGACTGGGTAAATATATATCTTCTTTTAAATGAAGCACGTTATAGTACCTAAATGGTTTTTATCAAGTTGTTTCCAGTCTCTTGAAAATTTCTGATTTCTAAATAATCCTTTATCCATTCCTTATGCCCCTCTGAAGTCATTGTTAACAGAAAAGCAGAAAACACATAAATAATCTTCCCTTTTGCATGAGCTTAGGATTGACTCCAGTTGCTGCCAATCAAACATCATTAGGGGAGCCCCAAATCAAAGCAGGAAGGAGGAGTCGCTAATTAGATCAGGAACCAGGCTCTGGATGACGAGGGATGGGGTCTGGCAGAGCTGGCAGCGCCCAGCCCTGCAGTGGGTACTGCTCCTCAGGCTGGAAGGGTGCACTGTCAAACACACACAACATGCAAATGATGTGACCCAGAGCCTGCGCTCCAGAGGCACAATAGCACGCTGGTGGGGTGGCTGCGGCAGAGGGACACGAAGGGACCGATGCAGGCAGAGTCACTTAAGGACCCCTTCAGGCAGGTCGAGGGTCATGCTGGCAGTCAGCCCCTGGGGTTTAGTCTCCTGCTCTGTCACTTACTATCAAAGCAATCTTTTGATGAGGGCCTACGGAGGCCTGCACTGGCACTTTTCATGGATCGCTAAGATAAGGCCCTGGTTCCTCCGTGTTCATTCGAACCTCACCCTGGCCAACCTTTCCAGTCACTGCTGCTGCTGCTCTCCACCCCGGGCCCTATACTCCACCGCGGCAGACTTCTAGCCATTCTAGAACAGGAGGCACCTTTGTTCACACTGTTCCCTCGCTTCTCATAACGAACTCATTCTCTCAGGGCCAGTCCAGGTGTCCACTGCTGTTCTCCACTGTCTGGCTTCCCCACTAGACTGAGGCAAGTTTGAGAGGGTGTCCCATTCATGCCATGGTGTCCAGCACCTGCCCAGAGCCTGGCCCAGAGGAGCTTTCAGCAAAGGCTAAGTGAGTGAGTAAATGAATGAATGAATGCCACCTTCCCCTCTGGATGGGCCATTTACCCTCCTCTATTCAGGCTCCTGCATGTGTTGGACACCCTTGATCTGTGCTGCTTTACTATCCTATCCTGGGCCACATAGACTCTGCTGAGATGTGGCCAGAAACAAACCAGAACTTAGCGAGCAGCTACCTGCCTCCTGTGGTCGCAGTGCTCTAGATGATGAAGGGTAAAACATCTGGAAGGCAGACAGCAGTCCAAGACTTGCCTGTGCTGTCCCAGAAACCAAAACCAGGAGAGATACAAATCCCAAATTGATGAGGGTCTGTGGTAGCAGAGCCAGCGTGGGAAGGGCTTAGAACACTTTGTGGGACTTCTTAGAAACAGTACCTCTGAATGCAGGGGCTTGGTGGCCGCTACCATTCTGTATGAACCCTGTTTTGGGGACTTTGGCTTCTCCAGGGACAAGGACCAAGTGTTTCTAGGCTACACCCACCTCTCCTCAGACCCTGATCTGGCCCAGAGTGGAAAGCACTGGGGCTTCCTAGCTTGGTGAACTGAAGATAGCACCTGAGGCTGCAATCCCACTGTGCCATGTGTCCAATCCCAGCACTGTCCCAGGGTTTTGGGCTCTGAGTTGGAAGGGCTCTGGGTCCTGGCCTTTGCCTCCCCCTCCTACCTCTGGTGTGGTCAGTCTCTCTGCCCTGGTGCCCATCCTTCTGAGCCTGCTCGGCCCCTGCCCTCATCCTGCCAGGCTGCCTCAGGCTGGGATGACGACTGGTGAACTCCTGCTGATGTCCAGCACTGGCTCGCCCCTCCCGTCATCCACTCACCAGAGCCTCCCCTCCTCCTCAGGGCCGAGCCCAGCCATGCAATGCAGGACAGGGCCTGGTCCTGAGCCCCCGCAAGCCTCTGCTACGGCTTATCCTCCCCCACACACCCTGCACCCGCTGGCCTCAGTCAGCCTTGCAGCCGGCCACCCGCCATGCGTGGGAGGGAGCTCTGTTTCTCTCTGACACACAGACACTCACACTCATACACACACACTCTGTTAGGTACACTCATCTACATCCCCTCCCACAGTCATACACACACACTGTATCACACATATACACAAACACAGTCATCTACACAGTCTCTCACATGTACATACACGCACACACACAGCCCCCTACCTCTGCCCACACTGTCCCCTCTCCTGGACAATCTTTCTCCACTTTGGCTAACATGTCCTCATCCCTCAAGGTCCAACTCAAGTGCCTCCTCCTCTGGGAAGCACTCCCTGACTTCCAGGCAGGATTGGAGGCCCCTAGACTCCCACAGCCGCAATCCCAGCAGGATGAAGTACACACAATACAACATAGGGAATTTCTAACCAGGACTCTGCTGTGGGCAGGGACCGCCTCCTTGACGGAGGTACAGAAATGCATCCAATACAAAGCTGGAGAGGCCCGAAGCTCACCAGCAAAGACAGACAAAGAAGCGCCAGCTCTACCCAGTCCCAGGGGCAGCAGCTGTGTTGACTCATCTCTATCCCAGCACTAGGGGAAGAGAAGGAGCCCTAGGGGTTGCTAGGCCTGCCCTTGCTCAGCAACTGAGTGCCCCCCCCAGTAATCCCCACCTGGCCCTCATGACGCAGCCAGGAGCTCGCTCCCTGCTTGCAAGGGCAGGGGTTCCACTGGCAGAGGGATAGTTCTGGTTGGGAGATACCTGGTCCATACACAGAGGAGACATGTCCCCCCCCACCCCATGCCCACCAGTTAGCCCTTCCTACCTTCCAGGGAGAGTGGAGGCTGCGGTGGGGAGAGCAGAGCGGGCTACAGGTGAGACTGAAGACAGGCCCCATTAAGTTGGTGGGCCCCAGGGCCTGTTGGCATCACTTGCTTTCTGCTGCCCTTGGCAAACACTCACTGAGGACTGTGTGTCTAGCACTGTTCTGGGCACTGGGCAGCCATGCTCATGGCAGGTGCTTTAAGAAGGCCTCTGCCATGGCCTGCTCGGTGGATGGCTCAGAAGTGGCCCACAATGTGGTGACAAGTCTTGGGGATCCACCCATACCTCAGGACCCCAGGCCTTGCCACCCGAAAGGACAATACACCACGCTCTTTCCTGCCCCTTCCCCATCCTGCCCTGCCACTGGTAACCCACCCCGCCCTGCCCACAGCCAGGCAACCAAGCAGAGCTCCAGAGAGGAGGCCAGCCACATACTGGATGTCTGCTCCCTTTAGGATCTCCAGTGTATGCTCCATTATTGAGCTCCTACTGTGTGCCAGGCATTGGGATAGGCTCTCTACAGACATCGCCTCGTCTGTTTGATTCCTGCAGGCAGTGTCCACTGCTCTTCCTGAGTCCCATTCTGCCCCACTAGCTAAGTCAGAGATGAAGGAACTGAGGCTGAGAGAGGCTACCCAACTTGTGTAAGGTCACATGGTAAGTAGGAGAGCGCCAGGATGCAGGGAAGCTGAGCAGCAGGGAAGGTACAAATATATGGCATTTATACATGGTGCGAGACTTTACAAGCCTCCAGCTATAATTTCATCATAGCTTGGGACCTGGAAAGTCTGCATAATCCTGGAAGGCGCTGGGTTTCAGCTAAAAGACCACTGTGACTGCTAATTGGATCCTCAGCCTACACCGTAAATCAGACCAAAGTGTGGGCAATCTTTTTTTAAACAGGCACTGTATGTCTTTACATTATTGTTGGCGGACCAGGGCCTTAAATAATTTCTGTGTAACTCAGTTCATAAATCTGCCCTCGCTCTGTGGCTGGCGGACGCTGCCAGAGAAGAGACCAAGTTCCCAACGTAAACAGCTCAACTGGCCGCTGCTCCCTGGCCATGCCAAATCTAGAGCACTGGCCTGGGTTGGGGCCAGCTGCACTCACTCAGGAAGCTCAGAACAGGCTGGGTTTGGCAGAGGGCAAAGGGCCAGGGGTCCAGCAGTTCACGGAGAGTCATCCCGAGGTGTGAAGCCAGGGAGCTGAGGCCCGGGGGAGTCAGGGTGATCTGGCTAGGGGAACATGCCAGCAAGCAGGGCAGGTCCAGAGAGCATCCAGAAACGCTGCAAGGAATTCCCCCTCACCACGCACCTTCAGCATGCGAATCTCCCCACACCCTCGGGAGGCTGGCTTCACCATCCCCGCTTCAGAGGTGGGGAAACAGGCTTATTTGTCCACAGAGGCAGCGAGTGGTGAACCCACAGTGTGAACCCAGCGAACTCAGTTTCAAAGTCTTTCCATGTTACCCATGAAGAGAGGGCCTGGGGGCAGATGGGGTTACAGAGACCATCTTCACCAAACCAGTGATCTGCCTGCCAGGAATAAGTGGTTAAGAGGGCAATGCAACAGGGTGTTTGAATTTGGGATGATGCCAGAACACCACAGTGACAGAAGGAGTGAGTTTCCCAGAGATGAACAAGCAGAGGCCGGACCATCTCATCTTAGGAAGATGCTACAGATGAGGTTCCTGCATGATCATGGAGAGAGGTAAGAGTCAGTGCCTGCTTTCAAGGAGCTGAGTGGCAAACAAGAAACGGCACCAAGATTTTCACCAGGCAGAGATGAGACACAGAACGAACCTGAGATGTTGAGAAGTGCAGCCCTCCCAGGGTAAACAATGAGGGTCACCTCCATGGCGACTCATGATGTGTGGAAACGCACTCCCACAGCCACAGCTCACCCATCTGCTCCTAAGAGAACAGCACCCCAGACCACAGCCGAGCTGGCTCAAGATCACCCAGCAAAAGCCGGTCAGAGCCACAACTCCACCCTCTCTGCTGCGTTCCAGCCCACACTCCCCCACGCACCACAATGCCACTTCGGGCAGGCATCCCACCTGCTTAGGCACCAGTACACCTCCAGATATTCTCATTTCCGCTTCCCCCTCCAACAATAACAGCACAACTCAAACAATGGTGATAGAGAAGAAGCTTAACCACTAGAAACCTCAATTTCCTCGTTTGTAAATGAAGGTGATGACAGAGCCAGATCTGTGAGGCATGAATGAAATGATGCATGCAAAGCACTCAGCACAGTGAAAGATCATCATCTAGCAGTTACTTGTAAAGTCACACTTTACAGTGCTCTGCCATCAGCCATTTCCTGTGATCTTTACAATGACCTGTAGAGTAGTTATCATTGGTGACCATTTCACAGATGAAGAAACTGAGGTTGTACTTCTGGGCCATTCTGCTGCAAAATCACGAGATTATGCATAAAAAATAGCTTCTGTCACATTGCTTGGGTTACAGGAGGTACGGACAATCTCAGAGGACAGGAAAGAAACAGAAGTAGAAATCCCAGGCCAAAACTAGGCTGAAAGGTGGGGTTCCCCCGAGGGCAGGTACTCAACTCATGCCTCCAGTGCGTCCGGAGACAAACCCTGGCCATGTGGTCTGGAGCGACTGTTAGAGGACCTTCCAGGGTTGACTAGGGGCTTTGTTTCAAGGGCAGGGATTTTTCCCACCTCTTGCCCCAGAAGGCGGAGACTCAATGATTCAGGGTTTTGAAACAGTAATCAATCTGGTAAATGATTCAAAGATCAATTAATCCAGAGAAAGACTGAAAAAAACCCTCTCTTTGGACGAGAACAAAAATAGGGAGGGAATAACTCAGGGGTATAAGGTCCAGCCGCTCAAGCCTGCAGCGGCATCCCTCTGGGTCCCCTTCCACTACGGGAAAGCTGTCCTTCACTGTGCCTAATGAACCGCACCACTGCACACTCTTTGGGTCCATGAGTTCTACTTGAGCTGTAACACTCATCACAACACCGAGACCCCTCTCCCCATCTGTCGGGGTTGGAGAGGCCAAGAACCTGAGCTCCAGAAAATCTGGTTGCATCTAATTGGGTTATAGTCTCACGCTCAAAGGTGACCAAACACATGAGGCAAGAAGAGGAAGGGTCTGCAGAAGCAATGAACCACATCGCTGGGCCTTCCAAGGATTCCAAATGCTAAAACTACCAGACATAGAGCATAAACTAAAAGGTGTGAAATGTGTAAAGAATGAAAGGGCAGAATCACAAAAAATGAGCCAGTAACAAGAGACTGCCGAAAACAACCAATCAGATCTGAAATGGAATCAACAGAATTTCTGGAAGTTAAAAATATAATTGTTGAAATTTTAAAAAATTTAAACATTTTCAGTTTTCAAAAATGTTGACTGAAATGAGTCAAGCAGCAGACGAGACACAGGTAAGCCAGAAGAAAGAACTGAAGACGTTTCACCAAACTCAGATCAGAAAGACAAGCAGCTAGAAAGTAAGAAATATAGAAACCAGAATGAGAAGGCTAATCTACCTTTAATCAGAGCCTCAAAAAGAAGACAACATAGACAGGCAGCAATATCTAAAGGGATAATGGCTTGGAGTTTTCCAGAGCTGCAAGGAGGAAAAAAATAAAAGAAATCCACATTTACTTACAGAGTGGTGAAAATTCAGACTATCAAAGAAATAGAAGAACTTAAAAGCAATAGATAGGAAACACAGACACCCACAAAAGAATAACAGAGACTGACAGGTTTCTCTACAGCAGAACAAAAGCCATCGCCAGAGGCAACACTGTAATATTTTCAAAGCACTGACAGACAGTAGCTGTCAACCTAGAAGTGGGTATCTTCTATTTATCTTTCAAAATAAGGGCGAACAAAAAAGCACCTTACTCAAATCACTTCTAAAGAATGAATTTCAGGAAGATAGAAGATGATCCCAGAAGAAAAATATAAAACGTATTAAAAACTAATGATGTGCAAATAAATGTATAAACATGTAGGTAGAGCTAAACGCACACTGTTTTATGAAATGGTAATGCAGAGAGTTGAAGGAAGGCCAGAACTAGAATACTGTACAACAAAAGCATGTAGGTTTGGATGAAATGATTAAGAGACAGTGCCCTGAGGTTCCTGTATTGTTGGGGAGGGAGTTAAGGTATTAATGTCAGACTCTGTTAGGTTAAGCATACATAGGTAATCATTAAGAGGAAGGAATTAAAAAACCTTTTACTCAATCTGAAAAGCAAAATAAAACACAATAACAGCAGCAACAACAACAACAAAACCAAGCCAAAACATGGAAGCAAAAAAAGAAAGTATAGGAAAAAGCAAAGGAGAAGGCAAAACGTAAGACATCAGAAACAGGTCCAAATGCGTTAGTAATTACTGTAATTGAAAATGGACTAAACTCTAATTGAAACAGAGCATGCCAGCATGAACTACAGACATAAAACAAATTAAACCCCCATTTTCTAATTACAATAAACACAACTAAACATAAGGAAAACCTACCTGAAATATACGGAAAAAGTTTAAGGGACAGAAAAAGATATACCATACAAATACTATTCAAAACAAGGCTGGTATAGCTATATTAATATTAAATAAAGTAGAATTTAAACCAAAAACATTCTTAGAGATAGACTGATTAATAATAAAAGTTTTCATTTTATAGAAACCTAATGATGTTGCAGTGAAAGCTACTCATAATATTAGAAATGCAAAGCCTACCACCTTGCATTATCTTTCTCCAATTACTAACATGTTAAACAAAGAACAAATTAATAAAGTTACAGAAAATTTGAATAAAACAATAAGACTTTTGATCTATTGAACAGAAACAGAATATATACATTTTTCTCAAGTACATATGTAATACTTACAAAAAACTGCCATATACAAGGCTCATATCATATAAATAATGTCCTCCAATTACAGTGAAATTAAATTAGAAGTCAATCACAAAAAGGGAAAAATGTCCCTGTGTTTGGAAAATTAAAGGCTCACTGCATCAATCAAAACATCATAATGGATATTTATAATACTTCTTTACAACTGTTTGCAACTGAACAACAATGCCAACACTACGGACCAAAAATTCTGAGATGCAGTAAAAGTGGCATTAAAAGAGACATTTATTTTGCAAATATTTATACTAGAAAAAAATGGCTGAAAATTAATGTGCTAGGAGACCCCTTTCAGGGTCTCCTAGAAAAAGGATGGGGGGTGGATCCAAGATGGCCGTTTAGTAACAGCTCAAGATTGCAGCTCCCAGTGAAAGTGCAGAGGGTGAGTGGACGCCGCATTTTTATTGCCCACAGACTAGGAAATTCCGAGACAGAGGAGCTCCACGGGTCACCAGTGCGGCTGTGTCGACCTGCGCCGCTGCTTTGCCCTGCGCGGCTGCCTTGTCAGCACCCCAGCGCAGCAGCTCTCCGTACAAAATACACTGGTCCGGGTGCCCTTTTGGCTGGTGATTGGAGCTACGGGAAGTCGCCCATTCATCTGTTTAAAAAGGGGACTGAACAGGGAACCAGGACAGTAGATTCCAGGGCAAAAAAAGCGCCACGAATCTCAGTGCCACTGTTTAAGCCAGAGCAGTGAGTCGCTGCATGGGAGAACACAGAGATGCCGGCGCCTCTTCAACAGGTGACTGGAACACCAACTTAAAAAAAAAAAAGGCTCTGAGGTAGGGAGCCAGGCGATCAGGCTCGGCTGGTCCCACCCCCACAAAAGAAAAAGGACAGCGAAATAAACAAAATGTAAAAGGTAGGAGATAATAAAGATAAAAGCAGAAATTAATGTCATAGAAACAAACATAAAATAGAACCAAAAAGCCAGGAATTAGCTCTTGAAAAGACTAGTCGACAAAACTCTGATCAATTTTTTTTTAAAGAGAGAAGGAACAAAAAAGGAATAAAATTAGAAATAAAAGAGAAACATAACTACAGATCTAGCAAAGATTAAAAAAAATAGGAGAACACTATGGCTGGTTTTATGGCAATAAATTTAAAAGCATATACAAAATGGACAAATTCCTTGGGGGGTGGGCAGACTAACTTCAGAGGAAATAGAAAGCTTTAATAGTTCTATGCCAATTAAAGTAATTGGATCAGTAGTTTAAAATCTTCCCACAAAGATAACACTGGACTCAGACAGTTTTATAAGCAAGTTTACCAAATGTTCAAGGAACATAGCATCCTAATCTTATACAAATTCTTCAAGAAATAGAAAAAAGGAATACTCCCAAACTCACTCCATGAGACCAATAAAGCCCCACTATCAAAATCAGATAAGAAAATTATGAGAACCATAGGCAAATATCACTCATAAATAAAGATGTAAAAACTTTGAATTGAGTGATGTATAGAAAAGATAACAAATTATACCCAAGCTGGGTGGATTCCAAGAATGTAAGAAGTATTTGACATGAGAAAAGTCTGTAAATTTAACTCACTATATATACAAATTGAAGTAGTTAACCTATATAGTAATTACCTCAATAGATTTAGAAAAAGCATTTGATGAAATTCAATGTACATATATTCTAAAATTCTTAGCAAGTTAGGAATAAAAAGGAATGCCTTGAATAATTACCATTCCTTTTCAATATCATGCCAGAAGTCCTAGCTAGGGAAATAAGAATAGGAAAGGAAACAAAAAATATACAGATTAGGAAGGAAGAAATAAAATTGTTCACAGATGACGTAAAAGTGTATGTAGAAAATCTAAAATAACTGACAAAAAACCTATTGGAACTAATAAGCAATTATAGCAAGGTTGCAAGATACAAAGTTGGTATATATAAAAGTCAATTACTTTCCTATATACCAGAAATGAACAAGTAGAATTTGAAATTTAAAATACAGTATCATTTACATTAGCACCCCTAAAAATGATATACTTAGGTATATCACTAACAAAATATGTACCAGATCTATATGAGTAAAATGACAAACCTCTGATGAAAGAAATCAAAGAACTAAATAAATGGAGATATTTTCCATGCTCATGGATAGGAAGACTTAACATGGTCAAGATGTTAGTCCTTCCCAACTTGATCTATAGTATCTGATCTGCAATGCTAATCAGATTCCCAGAAAGTTATCTTATATTGATGAACTAATTCTTAAGTTCATATGGAAAGGCAAAAGACCCAAAATAGCCAGCATAATTTTGAAGGAGAAACACAGGTCAGAGGAATGACACTATTCGACATAAAGATTTCCTATAAAGCTGCAGTAATCAATACAGTTTGGCATTGGCAAAAGAACAAACAAATAGATCAGTGGAACAGAATAGAGAGCCCAGAAATAGACCCACATAAATATGGTCAGCTAATCTTTGACAAAGGAACAATACAATGGAGGAAAGATAGTCTTTTCAACAAATGTTGTTAGAACAATTGGACATGCACAGACAAGAAAATGAATCTAACCACAGACTTTACGTGCTTCACAAGCATTAACTCTAAATGGATCATACACCTAAATGTAAAACACAACAATAAAACTCCCAGAAGATAACATAGAGGAAAATCTTGGTGGCCTTTCGTTTGGCGATGACTTTTCGGATACAACATCAAAAGCATGACCCATGCTTTCACAAGCTGGACTTCATTAAATGAAAAACTTAACTTCAAAAGACATTATCAAGTGAGTGAGAAGACAAACCACAGACTGGGAGAAAATATTTACAAAAGATATATCTGATAAAAGACTGTAATTCAAAATATACAAAGAATTCTTACAATTCAACAATAGCAAACAAACAACCTGCTTTAAAAATAGGCAAAATACCTGAACAAACACCTTACCAGATAAGATATACAGATGGTAAATAAGTATATGAAAAGATGCTCAACATTATATGTCACTAAGGAATTAAAATAACACGAAGATACCACTACACACCCATTAGAATAGCAAAAATCCCAAACACTGACAACAACAACTCTCATTCATTGCTGATGGGAATATAAAATGGTATAGCCACTTTGGAAGAAACTTGGTCACAAAACCGAACATATTCTTAATACATGATCCAGAAATCATTCCTTGATGTTTACCCAAATGAATTAAAAATTTATGTCCATACAAAAACCTGTACATAGATGTTTACAGTAGCTTCTTCATAATTGCCAAAATTCAAAGCAACCAAGATGTCCTTCAGTAGGTTATATGGTTTGGCTCTGTGTCCCCACGCAAATCTCATCTCAAATCGTAATCCCCACACATCAGGGGAAAGGCCTGGTGGGAGGTGATTGGCTCATGGGGCAGATTTCCCCCTTGCTGTTCTCATGAATGTGAGTGAGTTCTCATGAGATCTGATTGTTTAAAAGCATGTGGCACCTCCACCTTCTCTCTCACTTTCCTGCTCCACCACGATAAGACATGATTGCTTCCCCTTCACCTCCTGCCATGATTGTAAGATTCCTGTGGCCTCTCAGTCATGCTTCCTGTTAAGCCTGCAGAACTGTCAGTCAGTTAGATCTCTTTTCTTCATAAATTACCCATTCTCAGGTGGTTCTTTATAGCAGTGTGAAAACAGACTAATACAGAAAATTGGTACTGGGAGTGGGGCATTGCTATAAAGATATCTGAAAATGTAGAAGCAACTTTCGAACTGGGTAACAGGCAGATTGGAACAATTTGGAGGGCTCAGAAGAAGGCAGGAAGATATAGGAAAGTTTGGGACTTCTTAGAAACTTGTTGAACTGTTGTGACCAAAATGCTGATAGTGATATGGACAATGAAGTCCAGGCTGAGTTTGTGTCAGGTGGAGATGAGAACTTACTGGGAACTAGAGCAAAGATCATTCTTGTTATGCTTTAGCAAGGAGACTGGTGGCATTGTGCCCCTGCTCTAGGGATCTGTGGAATTTTGAACTTGAGAGAGATGATTTAGGGTATTTGGTGAAAGAAATTTCTAAGCAGCAAAGCTTTCAAGAACTAGCCTGGCTGCTCCTAACAGCATATAGTTACATGCATTCACAAAAAGAGGGTCTAAAATTGGACCTCATGTTTAAAAGGGAAGCAGAGCATAAAAGCTTGGAAAATTTGCAGTCTGACCATGTGGTAGAAAAGAAAAACCCATTTTCTGGGGAGAAATTCAAGCCAGCTGCAGAAATTTGCATAAGAGGAGCTGATTGTTAATAGCCAAGACAATGTGGAAAATATCTCCAGGGCACGTCAGAGACCTTCACAGTGGCCCAGAGGCCTAGGAGGAAAAAATGGTTTCGTGGGCCAGGCCCAGGGCCCTGCTGCTTTGTGCAGCATCAGGACATGGTGCTCTGTGTCTCAGCTGCCTTAGCACCAGCTGTGGCTAAAAGGGGCTGAGGTACAACTCAGGTCATTGCTTCAGAGGGTGCAATCCCCAAGCCTTGGAGGTTTCCATGTGGGGTTAGGTCTGCAGATGCACAGAAAACAACAGCTCAGCTTTGGGAACCTCTTCTTAGATTTCAGAGGATGTATGGAAACACCTGGATGTCCAGGAAGAAGTCTGCTACAGGGGCAGAGCCCTCATGGAGAACCTCTTCTAAGGCAGTGTGGACAGGAAATGTGGGGTTGGAGCCCACACAGAGTCTCCCTTTGGGAGCTGGCTAGTGGAGCTGTGAGAAGAGGGTCACCATCCTCCAGACCCCAGAATGGAGATCCACTGATGGCTTGCACCATGTGACTGGGAAAGCCACAGGCACTCAACACCAGCTCATGAAAGCAGCCATGGGGGCTGTACCCTTCAGAGCCACAGCGGCGGAGTTGCTGGAAGCCTTTGGAGCCCACCCTTTGCATCAGCGTGCCCTGGATGTGAAACATGGAGTCAAAAGAGATTACTTCAGAGCTTTAAGATTTAATGACTACCCTGCTGGGTTTTGGACTTGCCTGGGGCCTGTGGTCCCTTTGTCTTGGCCAATTTCTCCCATTTGGAATGGGAGAATTTACCCAATGCCTGTACTCCATATTGTATCTTGAAAGTAACTAACTTAATTTTTTTTTTAAAACAGGCTCGGAGATGGAAGGGAGTTGCCTTGTCTCGGATGAGATTTTGGACTTGAATTTTTGAGTTAACGTTGGAATGAGTTAAGACTTTGGGGGACTATTGGGAAGGTATGATTGGTTTTGAAATATGAGAAGGACATGATATTTGGGAGGTGCCAGGGGTGGAATGATATGGTTTGACTTTGTGTCCCCACCCAAATTTTATCTCAAATTGTAATCCCCACATGTCAAGGGAGGGGACTGGTATGAGGTAATCAGATCATGGGACAGATTTCCCCTGTGCTATTCTCCTGATAGTGAGTCCTCACAAGATCTAATCATTTAAAAGTGTATGGCACCTTCCCCTTATCTCTCTGTCTCCTGCTCCACCATGATAAGACATGCTTGCTTCCCCTCCCCCTTTGAACATGACCATAAGTTTCCTGAGGCCTCCCAGTCATGCTTCCTGTTAAGCCTGTGGAACTGTGAGGCAATTAAACCTCTTTTCTTTATAAGTTACCCAGTCTCAGGTAATTCTTTATAGCAGTGTGAGAACAGACTAATATAGTAGGTGAATGGGTAAATAAACTGTGGTGCATCTAGTCAATGGAATATTATTCAGTAGTAAAAAGGAATGAGCTATTGAGCCATAAAAATACCTGGAAGAAATTTAAATGCAAATCATTAAATAAAATAAGCCAATCTGAGAGGACTACTTACTGTATGATTCCAACCATATAACACTCTGAAAAAGTTAAAACTAAAGAGACAGTGAAAAGATTAGTTGTTGCCAAGGGAAGGAGGAATAAGCAAGCAGCACACAGAGAACTTTTTGAGCAGAAAAACTATTGTATATGGTCCTGTGATGGTAGACACATGTCATTATACATTTGCCAAGTCCACAAAATGTACAATACTAAGAATGAACCCTAATGTATACTATGGACTTTGGGTGATAATGATGTGTCAATGTAGGTTCATTGATCGTAACAAATGCACCATTCTGGTGTGAGATGTTGATAGCAGGGGAGGCTGCATGTGTGAGGGCAGGGGGTATAGGGGTACTCCATGTATCTTCCACTCAATTTTGCTGCGAACTTAAAACTGCTCTAAAAGGGCAAGTCTATTATAAAAAAAAAAAGCCTTTAATCTGATAGAATGAGTCCATAAAAATCCTATAGGAGATATTACACTTAATGGCAAAATATTGGAAGCATTTAAAATCAGGAGCAAGACAAGGAAGTCTACTATCATTCTGAAAAAGATAAAAGAGAAGGTAAAAAATTAAAAAGGAATAAATAAAATGGTCATTCATATCTATGAAAGTTATATAGAAATATCAAAAGGATCTACACAAAAAATGAATAGAAATAATAAGAGAGTTTGGCAAGTTGTCTGGGTATAAGATAAATATTTTAAAAGCAATTTTATTTCTGTTCACCATGAACAAACAAAAAAAGTAATTTAAAAAGATAAAATTCACAATCACAACAAAACCATCAGAAGACTTATGAATACATCTTTTAAAAAAGACATATAATGCATATACATAGGAAAATATAAAACACTGTAGAAACTCACAAAGAAAGTCACAAAGTCACATACTTACAGACAATAAGAATTAATAATCACATAAAGAGATCCCATTCCCATTTCCCCCTACCAAGTTGATCTATAGAGTAAATGGAATTTCAATCAAAATCTAATCAAGGTTTTTCATAGAAATTTCTTTCTTTCCCTCCCTCCCCTTGCCCTCTCTCTTTATTTCCTTTCTCTCTTTCTTTCTTTATTATTTGAGTTGAGGTCTCACTCTGTCACTCAGGCTGGAGTGCAGTGGTGTTGATCACAGATAGCTTACTGAAGCCTCAAACTCCTGGGCTCAAGCAGTCTTCCTACCTCAGCCTCCCAAGTCACTGGGACTACAGGCAGGTACCACCATGCTTGGCTAATTTTGAAAATAATTGTTTGGAGATGGAGGGGGTCTTACTATGTTGCCAAGGCTGGTTTAAAACTCCTGGCCTCAATCCTCCCACCCCAGTCTCACGAGTAGCTAGTATTACAGGTGCAAGCCACTGCACCTGGCTAATTGGAAATTTTAAAGTTGATTCAAAAATATACATGTGGAAGAGCAAAGTCCAAGAAAAGCCAAGGAACACTAAAACAAGACTGGAGTGGAAAATAGGGGGGATGGACTTTTTACTAGATACTAGCAAAAACTTATTATGAAACTATGGTAATTAATGTGGTGTGGTTTTGGTGCAGGGATAGAAAAACTCACTAATAGAACAGAAGTGCCCAAGAACAGGCTTATAGATATATAGAGTCTATGATATATGACAGAGTGGCACTGCAGATCACTGGATTTGCAGATCACTAGAAAAAAGACAAGCAATCCAATGAACAACACCCAGAATAGCTTGAACAAATCAAACTGGATTCCTACCTCACACCATATACTCTAATTCCAATGGATTAAAAATAAATGTGAAAGTAAAATTTTAAAATAAGTCCTCCCATTATCAGAGGATTTATCTGTAGCATCAAGGTAGAGAAAGATGTTTTACTGCAGACACAAAAATACAGAAAACAAAAGGAAAGATTGATAAATTCAACTCATTAAAATGAAAAGCTTCTACTAAAAAAAAAAACATCAGAAAGTGAAACTAAGTCACAAACTGACAGAAAATATCAAGAATTCCTATAAATCAATAAGAAAAAGACAAATAACTAATAAAAAAATGGGCAGAGGACATGAAAGTCCTTTTACAGAAGAGGAAATGTGAATGGCCTATAAACTATGAAAAGTGCTCAACCTCATTAGTAATCAGCTAAAGATGAAAATTAAGACCACAAGATGCTGTTTCACACCTGCCAGACTGGCAAAGTTACATAACAACATTTTTGAGGCTGTGGAACCACAGGACTTCTATATACTGTAGGTGTGAGTGTAAGCAGAACAACCACTTTTGAAACCAAGCTGGCATTCTTGTACATTCCCTAACCCAGCAATGCCATTTCTCGGCACACATTCTAGTGAAACTGCTCCATGGGCTCAAAAAGAGACATGAACAAGAATATTCACAGCAGCTAGCAGAAAACTGAAACAACCCAAATGTCCATCAACAAGAGAATGATTAAAGTTGAGTTATTCACAGAATGTAATAGTACACCGTAGGTGAAATGAATGAATTATAGCTGCACACAATAATATGGATAAAATCTCAAAAGCAAAATATTCAGTGAAAAAATTGCAGAGACTACATACAGTGCGAGGCTATTTTTAATAAAGCTTTAAACCAAGCAAAACTAAACAATACCTTGTTTAAGGATACAGATGTGTGATGAAACCATGTTAAAGAAAGTAGTGAACACTAAACGGAAAATAGGCAGTAGTTTTAGGAATTCACAGACATTCATTTTGTTGCACTTTATTGCTTATGCATATTTGCATGTATTCTTTTGAATATGTCAAACGTGATATAATTTAAAAATTAAACATGAGTCAGGGCTCTGGGAGCAAATAGTACTATGCAAATCCTGGCGTCTCCACTTCCCAGAGTGCGACCCTGACAAGTCTCCTTCCTTCTAAAGCTTCCATTTATTTCTCCATCTGTAAAATGGGAATGGTGACACCTCCCTCATGGGTATCAGGAGCTCATCCTAATGTAGCACAGTATCTGGCATGTATAAAATGCTAAGCGTTCACTGTTATTATTACTATTAATAAAGATCAGCGCAGTCACTGGCAGGGCAGGGACTCAGGTACCCCATCCACCTGATCCGGTGCTGCTTCCACGACACCAGCTGTCCTGTCTATCTGTTTCCCCACCTCCCTTTGGGCTGCACTGGGGAGACTCTTTCCAGCCCTATCATAGGAGCAACTACATCAGGTGCCACCATGGCCAACAGCCCCCATGCAGTCAGGGGACATTTAACATTCCCAGTGGATTAAAACTCGGCAGGCACTGCAGCAGCCTCCAGGCCTTGGTGATTAATAGCACAGCCCAGTGCTGAGAGCTCTCAGAGAATGGCTGGCAGGGAGCCGGCAGGATGGCACAGGAACCTCTCAGACACACATGAGCTCTGAGGACAGAAACATGCCTCTTTCTGGCTCTGGCTGGCCCCATTGCCTGGAGCTGGGGCAAGGGAGGAGGGTCAGTGGCCCTAAGGCCTCCTGACTCAGGGATACAGATTCCAGTCCTAGCTGTGCCTCTGCTTGCTTCAGGGACCCCAGGCAAGCTGCTCCACTGCTTGGCCTTGAGTCTGTCATCTGCTACACAGCACCTAGCTCAAATGTGGTAGCATGCTCAGAGCAGTGCCTAGCACACTAAAGGCTCAATCACTGTGTTTTATATTTTTCTTTGGAGAACCAGTCTTACGGGTTATCCTCAGCAGTTTATGGGTCCATCTTCTTGAGGGCTGGATCTCAAGCTGACTTATGTCTGTCCCAGGGCCCAGTGTAAGCCC
The DNA here is from genome assembly GCF_009761245.1 of Sapajus apella. Taxonomy (NCBI): domain Eukaryota; kingdom Metazoa; phylum Chordata; class Mammalia; order Primates; family Cebidae; genus Sapajus; species Sapajus apella. Next base: position 32,215,978 of record NW_022436976.1, on the reverse strand, counting down.
TGGTATGGAACAAAGAGCTTCAGGTAATGTTTGCTGAGCTCAATTGTCAAGTGACAGGCCAGCCTCTGCTCCCCGACTTTGGGGATGGGAACCTCATCCCTTCTCTCTCCTGGGGAAGGTGCTGCCTGTTAGAAAGTCCATCATGGTACGGAGCTGAAACCTATTTCAATGGCTTTCTCCCTCTGAGCTTTGAGAATGGGGGAAGGACTGTGGGGCGGGGAGCCCCTCCATGCCCTTCCATTTACATCTACTCTCCAGGGCTCAATCCAGCCTGCCCTTCTTGATGTGCTTCCTCTGGCACCCTGGCCTGGAGGAATAGAGCCCACATTCCCAGACATATGTTGTATGGACACACACAGAGATGGGCAGACACACACAGCCACATGTACACATAGTTACATAGTCAAAAACTAACACACAGGAGCACACATGACATCTTGACCCATGAGACAGATTCAACCACACAAATGTGCCCACAGATACCAACACACATACATGCACACACACATACACAGTTAGAGATGTGGTGTGATGAACACGCAGAGGCATGTAAACATGGACTCTCAGACACAGGAATGGCAGAAGCCAGGATGTCAAGGTCGAAGCCCCTGGTGGAAGGCAGGCTCAGTGCTTTCCTAGAAACGGACTTGGTACACTCTGAACACATCCCTTGGAGTGGCTTAGGCTAATGTTGGAGAACACAGGTTTCTCCCTGGTTGCTCAACAAGCCTGGCATCTAAGGGACTCTTTCAAAAACACCAGAAATAGACATTCAGGGGTCTTTTCTGCTCCATTCCATGCACTACAAATGGTAAAGCAATGACTAGTGGAGCAGCAGTTGCTGCAGGCCAGCCAGCTTGTGCAAAGAGAGACCACTGCTGCTCCATCCTGCGGCCGGCTCCAGGCACTCAGATGGCAGGACTCTGTGATCTGGGAGGGGCCTCGCCACTCTGAGACCACCCACACCTCTGTGGCCCTGGCTCCGAGTTCCTTCCAGGGCACTGTCCATGAGGCCCTCCCTCATCCAGCACAGCTCTGAGCCTCAGTTTCCACAGATATCACGGGGCCTTTGGTTAGCTTCTCCTTCCACTGCCCCATCCAGCCTGCCTTGCCCTCAGGTCCCATTCACCGCTCTGTCCCAGAATACTCACTGCTCTCTACCCAGAACATGTGCAATGCCTGGCATATTCTGGGTACTCAATAAGATTATTGAATGAATGAATGAACCCTCCCCACCTTGGAAGACAGGCATCATTGCTGCCACATGTAGAAAAGCCTCCCACATAGTCTCCCCTGGGAGATTACCTGTATACTAATTCCCCTCTCAAGCTCTGCTGTGGGACACCCACCTAAACACCATTCTACAGGTGAGGAAATGGAGTCTTCAGAAAGGCAAAGTGACTTTCCCATGGTCACACAGCACAGCCAGCCCTGGGGACTAGTTTTGGGAAAGAAGTTTCTCACCCTTTCTCTGCCTGGAGAGGCTGGTGGGTCATAATGTCCGCTGGTCCCCGATGTGAGTAAAGGAAGCAGTCCCACTTGGCCCTTTTGCCCAAGCCACATTTGTCATTCCGGCTGTACCATTAACAAGGGGCACTGCGATCCTCACCTGGCCGTGGGGTCCAGCTGTGAATGTGGTAAACAGCTGGGGCAGGAGGTCTGAGTTCAGCCAGGGTTTGGCCACAGGCCTAAATGTCAGGCTCCTTCACAGCAACTCTCTCAACAAATGGTGCGATCACTCCAGGGACAGGGCAGGCAGCCCCAGTCTGAACCTGACATCTCATCTGGCCCCTCACTGGACACCTTGGCCCAGCACAAAGGATTCTTGGGCCAAGTTGGAAAGCCGCTTACAAGCACAGTACTTTCCAGCAGCCTACATAAATCTGGAAAAACGAGGTTCGCGTGCCATCCTGCCGGCTCCCTGCCAGCCATTCTCTGTGAAATGGCTGGGAAATCCTGGGAAATGGCAACCAAAGATACTATGTTCCTGGAAAAACTTCTAGAATCAAATTGCCTGTGAGTTATCAAGAATAGGGCAGATTTCAGTTAACATCCCAGCTGCCTATGAGCACTGGCCCTCATGGGGAGCAGGAAGCGCATGCAGGCCTCTGTTCACACACACCTCAGCATCCCCCCCAACCAAAACCCTCCTGTGGCCTCTGCAGCCCTGTGGACAAAGCCCAAGGTCCTCAGTCTGACATCTTCGGCCCCCGTCACTGGGCCCCTGCCTGCCTCTTTGGCTCCCTCCATCACTCCATGCTCTGGGCCACTCACAGCTCTCATCTTCAGGCCTTTGCCTATGCTGTTCCCTCTCCTGGGACACCCTTCCTGTCTTTTAGCACCTTGGTAGCTCTTATCAAGCTTCCCTCCCCACACCAAGCCCTCACGTCCAAGTCCCCTCCTCTGAGCTCCTGCTTGTCTTTCTCCAGGGGATCCATCCCGTGGTTGGTTGTGAAACTCGGGTCACAAGTGGTCCTCCTTGTCTGGACTATGAGCATTCCCAGGCAAGATTCATGTCTGTGTGGCCAACACTCAGCACAAGGCAGAAGGCATAGCAGGTGCTCAGTGATGAATGAATGCAGGAGTGAGGGAATGAATGAATACACACAAACCCAGTCACACACATGCAGGAGCCGCACTGGGCTCGGATGGGCACAGGAGGGGCTGCACAGGAGGACTCTGCAACACCCTCTGATCACACCAGCCTGCAGGTCCCCTCTCTGACACACGGCGCACATGCATAGTCAGGAGGAGATCAAAGAGGGTCCCGAGGGGGCCCAGTGGGCATGAACAACCAAAACCACTCTGCTCTTGTGTGTCCCCAGGGAAAGGACAAAGTCATCACCCCACACTGTGCTTGCTGCACCCCAGGGCTTCACAAAGCACCCTCAGGGGAGAGAGCCTCGCCTTCTCTGCCTCCTCACCCCAGGTTCCCACCGCTCCTTTCCTACCCTCCCTCCTCCCCAGCTCCTGGAGATGTGTGCCCTGTGTACCTCACACTCCACCTGCAGCAAAGGCCCTGAGGCCAGGCTTCCTCCGTTGCTCAGTCCCAGCCTCACTGGGTGACTTCCTACCCCAGCCTCCGTCCCCAAATCCTCTCTCCTCCATCCTCCTCTATGGCCCTCCCAGATCCACACATCCTACTGGGGCATCAGTTACAGAGACAAATGTCAACTCCAGCACTTGCTCTGTGACCAAGCATAAGTGACTGGATTTTGCTGTGTCCCGTTTCCTCATCCATAAAAGAGGGAGAATACTACCTATTTTGCAGTGTGAGGTGACCCATGTAAAACCCTCAAGCAATTCCTGGCAGATGGCCATGGTGATCACCGAGCACAGCTGCCTCTTCTTCCAGCTAGGTAGCTAGTACACCCCTGACCTCCCGCCTCCCCATCCACTGGGCCTCTCTGGCCCCCACACTCTCACTGCCCAGCTCAGATGCCTCCCTCTGTCCTTCCGGCCTTCTCAGCTGCTGGGCTGGTACAAGCCCTGGGCAAAATGCATGGATCAGCTTCACCTTCATGGATTCCAGCGGCTAAGAGGGCAGTGACCACAACACACACACATATGCACACATACTCGTGCATGCATGCACAAACACACATGCCTGCATACAGTCCACACCAGCACAGGCTAAGGGCTCAAGTCTGCACCCCACCCTCCTCAACCTAAACCACCCCAGTCTGCTGTGCAGTCATTTTTCCTCAAATGTCCCCCTCAGCTGCGTTCAAAGTGCCCTTCTCACCTCCAGCGCTTCTCATTCACATTCTAACAAGGCCCAGGCTCCCTCTCCTTCCACCAAAACCCTCCCTGACCCCAGGGCTCTTCTCCATCGCTCCACTGCTCACCCCACCACACTGTCCCCTTGGCCATCCAAGCTCTGTGCCTCACTTTCCCTGTTCTTCCCTCCTTCCCCAATAAAGGCTGATGTCCCCTGTGGGTACTGTCTAGCCCCCCATCTCACAGGGTAGCTCCTCCAGACCCCCGTGCTTCTTAGTCTACCTTGAGGCTGACCACACCCCTCTCCTGCCTTAGGAGCTCCAGATCCCCTGGCCCCTGCGGCCCTCTGGCTGACACCTCCCTTTTCAGCGTGCCCCAGATCAAGTCACACCTTCCTCCCTAAGCTGCCAGACCTGTACCAGCACCCAGTAAATGAACCAGACCAGAGACTGGGGCCCTCACCTGGGCTCCTCTACCCACCCTCTGCATCCAGCAGGCTCTGCACTGCCTCCTAGTGACTATCCCTCCTGATTCCCTCTCAGATCCAATCATTTCTGGAGCTGACAAATACGTGTCTTATTGGCTGCCCAGTTTCCCCATAGTAAGAACTATCACTCCTTGAGTGCGGGAGGTGAAGGTGTAATAGGGAAGACCTATGCCTTCCACAAAGCAGGGGCCAGCCCCCATCCGCCTCAGGGCAGACAGGTCTGGTCAGTGGGATGTCCTGCTGCAGCTGTGGCCCTGGAGCCCAGAAGTGAGGACCCCACCATGGTGTCTGCATAGGCTCTAAGCTCACAGGCCCCTGGAGGACCTGGGATTCTGCCTGTCTTGAGTCTGATCCTCTTCCCTTAGATAGCCTGTGGTCCCAGGGTCCCTCCAATATATTTCTGAGTGGGGATGCAGGGCTCACTATGGCAGGATTGGTTTCTGCTGCTTGTAACTAAGAAACCTGGCAGGTAGACGCTCTCTCTTCCTCTGCCACCACTTAGGCTTCATTAACAGCCCCTGGCCTTTCCCTATGCCAGTGCCTCCTCCTAGGAGCCCTCTTTTATCTCCTCCACAATGCCATCCTGATCCCCCTACCCTAGGCCAAGGCTCCTTCTCCTAGGCTCCATCATCCCCTGAGCACCTCCTTAAAGCAGGTGAAAGAAGAGGGCAAACAGTGTCACCCTCAGGGACCTTGCAGTCCACTAGGCTACAGACTCCTTGAGTAAAGGACTGCATCAGTTCCAAGTAATAGACTCAAACTTGAAGTTTGCAAAGAGAGGCTGCTTGCTATAGCAGCCTGAATCCCCCTGGGTGATCAGGGTCAAGTTAATTAACTTCTCTGAACCTCAATGTCCTCTTCTGTAAAATGAGGATAATGACAGCTACCTCAGAGGGCTGATGTATGGCTAGGCTAAGAGCACCATGCAGACTAGGACCAAGGTCCTTCACTGCCAGTATTTACTTGCTCTTGGCTTTTCTCAAATAATAGCACAGTTATTTGTGAAAATAAGGTCTATTGTTTTGTTCAGGGTCTCTGTGTCACCTGTTAATAATGAACTCTCATTTTTACAGCCTTCCTCCAGCCATCAGCGCATAAGACTCACACATAAGACCTCATAGAAATTAAGTATCCAGACAAAACTTCCCCCAGCACACAAGCTGGCAAGTCTGCTTCCTTTCCCACTCAAAAAAGAATCCTGTAATTCAACAAGTTGCCCTCTTTGCTTTGGCTACCAGAAAGCTCCAGGAAAATATAGCATTCAATCAGGATAATTAAGTGAGCTTAGGTTTTCCATGTATTTACGTCCTTTTCTCTAAACTATGTCAATTTAACTGCACATGGATCTTTCATTGTAACTATCCATCATTTCTTAATGGAAAACAATAACTCAATGATAAGGAACAAAATCAACTGTAACAGAAGGGAACAGAATAGAACACTGCAACAGGATTTTCCTCCACCTACCCCTTTTCACAGAGGATTAAACTGAAGCCCAGAGAAGGGCAGGGGTGAAGAAAACGTACCATTCTGCGAGCAGCCCCAGGCTCTGCAGGCCTTCCTCTCAGGGCTGACTTTTCCAGGAGACACAGCAGGCACAGAACCTACAAACCACAGTACTTCTAGGGACGCATGAAAGTGTTTTAATTTAAAATCAGAAAAAAAAACTTTTAGGTCAAAGAAAATGTTTTAATGTATCATATGTTTGTCTTCATACCAATGCTGTCATAAAATGGACTTGTAGACGTTTTTCATGGAGGAAAGCGCCCAAAGGCATAAGTGCTGGAGCCTGAGGACGTCAACGAGAAAGCCCTGCTGGCTTTACCATCTCACCAACGGGGACTGGACGCTCCTATTGGCCCCTACCTCGCTTCTGGGGCCCAGGCCTACTCCGTGCTTCTCTCGCTGACACAGATCCACAGGCAACAACATTCAGCATTCTCGTGACCGTGCCAGAGGACGTGGGGCCTTGCCAGGTAAATCTAATTTATCCTCTAGGTAACCACCTCAGACAGCTCTTTAAAGGGAGGGGAATCCCCTGGCTGATTTCACCAACCAGTTGTCAGGACAGACCTTCCTGAGCTCACCATGTGGAGACAATTAAAGAGCTGGTGCTTTGAAAGCGCGAGCTGCCGACCTCCTGACAGAGGTGCCGATTGCAGACAGCAGACCCTCTGTTCCTATCAGCTGGAGCTGGAAGCAGCCCTCACGTCTCAGGACCACACCTCATCTTCCCCCAGCACGCAAGCTGGGCTTGCAGTGGGGGCAGCCGTGGGGGCAGAGCTGGCCTAGGAAAACATCATCACACCCCAGGGTGTGGCAACGGGCTCAGAGGGAGAGGTACACAGGGCAATCGCCTGCCCTGGGCTTTGTCCCAGACCCCCTGTGTGACCTCCCTGCCCCTCAGGCAGCTCCCTGCCTCTCCAGTCCCGGTGTCTGCATTGGAAAGATAGAGCAATGGTCCCAACAACATGAGGTTGTCGCAGGACTATACGGAGTAAAGCACAGGTAGGCAATTGGACAGGGTTATCATTCCCACTAAACACATAAGTAAACTGAGACCAGAAGAAGGAAAATGCATGCCCAGCCACCGTCCTGATGAGTAAGGGATGGAGCGATGCCTGGGATCAGAATATGGATTCCAGGAGCCCCTGGGGCAGAGCCTAGGCCTCTTGAGGGGTGGCTATGCCTGCAGGCTTACCTGAACCCCATGACACCTCTTACTGGCCATACGACCTCCGCACATTCCTTCTTCTGCCCCCGTGGGTGCAGCCATGAGTTGCAGAGCCCCTCCATCCTAACCTGATTCCTGCACCCTCTCTCAGGGCTGGAGCCCCAGACCGCTGCCCTTAGCCCTCCCTTCCTCGAGCCCTGCAGGCCTCCCTACCTGCAAGATTGATATCTTTCTGTGCACAGAGGTCAGGGAGTGGGGCATGAGGATGCCCTGAACTCCTGGTGCTGATTCTTGATTCAGCAAAACCTCCCTAGAGCAGGTCAAGGGGAGGGATCTGCTAAATCCATGAAGAGCCCAGATTATAGGTGATTGCTTCTGAGGAGTTGCAGGAACTAATTAAGAGGCCTAGTTGGGGTCCTCTAAGGTGAGCTCAATTTAAAAGAGGACTCATCAGCTCATGCTGACACAGAGTGTACCCCGGAGCAGAGGGAGGCCAAACCTCCCTGGGCCTCAGTTTCCTCATCCATAAAATGAGTGCATCACAAGATTCACTGAGAAAAAGTGGACAAGAGACTGAATCTGGCATCTGGAAGACAGCGAGTGCCTAACCAATGGCACTTTCCTTCCTTCCTCACACTTGGAAATAGCTGCTTTTGGAGGGTTTCATCATTTCCCCTGCTGTACTCTTGGCTGTTTTAATCCTTTTCTCATCAATTAATGCCAAATTGTACTCCTGCTCCACCTCTGTGCCCATGGTCATAAAAACAGGATCTGCAGAGATGGGCTTAATGATAAACAGCTGCAGCAGCAGCAGCGGCTAATTACTGAGCATCTACTACGTGGAGGACTTGATCGTAAATTCCTTTCCAAGAGGGAAACAGCGTGGGAACTTGGACAAGAACTCCTCCTCTCTGGGCCTCAGTTTCCAAATTTGTGTTTCCAGTCGCAGCAGAGGGTTTCTAAGCTTCTGTCTGGATCGACATTCTAGGAGCTGTGGACTGAGGGCATGGCCTCTCCTTTACCGTGACAATGAGGATGAAGAAGAGAGGGAATAGGGGCCAGGGGTAACTGGGTGCTGAGCACCTACTGAGTACTGGGTGCTGGGCCGGCCTCCCTTGGTGGACCCGCAGCTAGGCTGACCCAGAAATACCTCTCAGACAGCAATCTTGCAGCTCTCAACACCCTGTGAGCCGCTGCAAAACCCCCACTTCACAGAACAGGAGTCCTGACTCTCTGCCTGAGTCCTTTCTAGCATGTTCCATCCCTTCTGCCTCACTGAACCACTCTCCCCCACTGCTTTTTTTTTTTTTTTTTAAGACAGAATTTCACTCTTATTGCCCAGGCTGGAGTGCAGTGGTGCATTCTTGGCTCACTGCAACCTCTGCCTCCTGAGTTCAAGTGATTCTCCTGCCTCAGCCTCCTGAGTAGGCGTGTACCACCACACCCGGCTAATTTCGTATTTTTAGTAGAGAAGGGGTTTCTCCATGTTGATAAGGCTTGTCTCAAACTCCCGACTTTAGGTGATCCTCCCGCCTTGGCCTCCCAAAGTGCTGGGATTACAGGCGTGAGCCACTGCACCTGGCCCTCTCCCTTTTCATGACTAACATTCATTTTTCTGCTGATCACATACTGTGAGTCAGGAACTGTTTGAGACACTGGAGATGCTAAGGGAACGAAACAAAAATGTCTAGGCTTTCTGGAGCTCAAGTCTGACTGGAGGACAGATCACAGACAAAAACACATAACAGGATTTCAGGTGGAATAAGGGGCAGACAGTGGCCGAAGGTGCTACTATAGATAGGCAGTCAAGTAAGGCCTCCTGGAGGAGGTAACATGGGAGCAAAGGTCAAGCTGGGACAAGAGTATTCCAGACAAAGGAAACAGCCAGGAAAAGAGCCAGTGGTGGGAATGAACTTAGCATGTCTAAGGAACAGCTGGAACTGAGCAAGAGAGAGGATTGTGGAAGGAACTGGGGCCAGAGAGCTCAGCAGGGGCCCACACCTGCCCTTTCCATGCCCTCCACCCCCATCGTCCTCCCCTAGGGCATGCCAGGAATGCAGGAAGGTAACTATGGACATCTGAGCATCTGAGCTCAAAGGATGGAGCTCAATGGAGTCCAAGTCTTCCATTCTATAGATGAGAAAACTGAGGCCTCAAAGGGGTGGGATGACTTGCCCAGAACCACAGGTAATTTGAATGCAGCACTGGGGAGGGAACCTAGCTCTGAACCCCTGGCCTGCACTTCTCCATTTAGACTGTATTAGGGTCAGGAGATCTAGGAGGGCTTCCAGCTTCATCTAATCGAAGTCCTAATCACACAGAGAAACTAAGGCCCAAGGATCAGGTGGCTCCATGCAAATGAAGAAAGAAGGTTAGCAGAGCCAGGCAGTGGAAGAGCTGGCACTGCATGCCTGTGTGGGTCTTTGCACAAGCCAGGCTTCCTCTGGACTTAACATCCGCAGCAATCAGTCATCACACTTTTCCAACGCACTAAGGAGGTGTGATGTTTGAAACCTACCCTTGGTTAAAGTCTCCCGGCAGCTCTTTGTGAATCAGACCCTGCCAGGAGGGAAGGTGATTCTGGCATGTGTGGTATTGCATGCACTGCCAGCCATCTCCTGCTATGTGACTTCCAGCAGGTCACCTCTCTGCCCTGAGTCTCAAGGCCCCATCTGTCAAAGGGTGCGGCAGGGGTTGGGAGGGGCATCAGAGGAGCAGCTGAACCTGGGAAGTTTCTTCCCTAGTGCACACGACAAGAGCCAGTGTTGTTCAGAATCTGAAAGGCAACACATGTAAGTGCTCTACGCAGGACCTAGCACAGAGTAGGTACTCAGCAGACCGTGGTGTCTAGAAGGCAGGACACTGGCTGGGAGTTGGGGGATGCTGAGCTTGCCTCTTTTGCTCTGCAATTTCCAGTGAGCCACATCCTCTCTATGTGCCTCAGTTTCCACATCTACAAACAGCAAAAGTGAAGATTCAGGTAGTTGGCCTTGTGACCTAGATGAGCCACCTTCTCTTGTCCTGGAATCCTGTGGGAAGGATGGAGGAGAGCAGGTAGTGGGGGGGCGGGGACCTTAAGGAAGCATCTGAAGCACTGCAGACTCATTTTTTCTGCCTGTGGCCAGACTCTCTTAAGCTGCAATCACTGTCATGTTCACTGGTAACTAAGCCTAATCAGAAATGACCTCGTAAGACAAACTAGCTCCCAAAACTGGTGGTTCAGCAGACGCTGGGAGCATACACTCATAGTTAAATGCGGAAGGCAACTAGGGGCAGTGGGAAGATCATGGGGCAGGGCCAGGACCTGAGCTGGAGGCACAGATGTAACACTGGACAGGTAGCTTCCACTCTGTGGGTTTCAGTGATCCCACTGTGAAAGAGCAATCCAGCCACTGCCCTGTGCCTTCCCTGAGCACAGGAGCTATCCACCCAAACTCCAGCCCAGGGCCCTGCCCAGGGCCTGACTGCTCCCCAGAAAGGTACAAATGTTACTTTTGCTTGAAAATCCTATGGCTTGGGGATCTGATGAAACAAAGGAGCTGCTGGATCGTTCATCAGTAGAACAGACACTCACTGGGTGCTCCATGCCTAGCAGACCTCCCAGTCTTGCCCCCGAAAATGCAGAGTCCTGCAGAGACCTCCAGTACCATCACCCCATCCCCAGGAAACATACTGCCCGGTACCACATGGTCCATCTGCTGTCTGAACTTGTGCCCTAACATAGCAGACCTATCCAGGGAGGTGGCTACAAAGAGGCAGGCAAGAGCAGGCTGCCTTCTAACAGGAGGCCACCTCCCAGCCATTTGGAAATTGCTACTTGCAAGGCAATAGAATCTCAGTGACAGAGTCTCATTTTATCATTACCCACGTCAGAAGAATGTATTGCAAGGAGGCAGGGCTGGGAAAGTCAGCGCCTTAATCACTCACAGACCATGGAGGCCCCAGTTCTGGCAGTGGAGGAAGATTTATTGTGGGGATGGGTGGAAAACAAAGAACAGTTGTGCAAACTTTACGGAACTACATTAGGGGATATGCCTTTCCCATTTCCCACTGGTAAATGTGCTGGGCACAGTTTCCAAAGGGAAATGGAGTTCCATCACCCAGCCACGTGCAGACACTGTGCGCCAGCACGACACACTGGGCTGACCTGGCCTGGCCCACCGGTGCCCAGGCATTGGCAAGTCTGGGTGCATGGTCCGACCTGAGCTGCTCTGGTGGATCTGTGGAGAAAGGGCTCCAGATTCGAGTTGACTGCCCTTCCCGGGCCCCAAGGTCCTCATCCGCCAATTGCCATGTACCCGCCACACTAACAACAACAGATGTTAACTCTCTGCCCATTTCATGGTCCTGTGTACAACGCTTCTGGGACTCTCTCCACCACCTTGGGGCACAGTCCAAGTTCCTTACACACTAGACCTGGAGGCCCTTTGTGGCTCAATTCCAATCGCCATTTTTGCCTTCAGCCCCCATGCAGGTAACTCACTCCAAGTCCAAAAGGACACCTATGCTCCCCACAAGGTCAAGACTATCACATCTCAAAACTTCCGCACATGCTGCTTCCTTTCCCTGCAATGCCTCTTCTCATGGTCTACACCTGGAAAGTGCCCGCCCACCTGTCAGCGCCCAGTTCTTATGACATCCTGGGGAAAGCCTTCTCCCTCCTCTCTGTTGGATGCATTTGGTTAATTCCTTTGCCATCAGACCATTCTTCCTTTAACACTGTACCATTTGCTTCTAGCACTGAACTTGGCACAGTGGGGCTGTCAAGCTGTATTGAAAGGTTGGTGGCCAGGTGGGGGTGGACAATACAGATTAGCCCAAGGCTGTCTTTCAAGGGAGGAGCACAGGCAAGGAAGGACCCTACAAGACTCTAAAGAAGGGTCTCTTCTCCTGAGCATCCTGGGTCTTGGTGTGTCCAAGGTGACCAAGACCTTAGGAGTCACTTGGTCCATCACTCATTTAACAGACGAGAACAGGATGCTGAGGTCGGCAGCTGCAGCCATCCAAGAGAGCACACAAAGCTAGCTTTGGCTACCCCATCTGTTGTCCAGCAAAGACACAGCCTATTAATACTCAATTATGAAGTTTACCATTTCCAGGATGGCCCTCTCAGAAAGCATGGTCTGGACACCTTCTTAGAGTCACTGTTGATTTTATCTGACATTCTCACTCCAATAAGGCAATCGTTTCAGTTCCATTTACATTAAATTCAAAAGCTTTTTTCTTTATTAGTTTAAATTCAATTCAAATAGTTGTGTTTTTTTATCCTTAATTTTTTTTCATATTCCATAAGGCAATGTTGAGCTCACAAAACTTGGCCAGCACTCCTGTTCCCTCAACAGTTTGGTGCTCCCGGGAATTCTCTTCCCTGTGAGAGCTTGGGACTAATGACTTCAAAAACTGGGGAGGAGGGGAAGGAACAAGGACTCCTGTTTTCGAGCATCTAATACGCGCCAGGCACGAGGTAAGTGCTGCACATATATGATCTCATCTAATTCTTACAACACCCTCCCCTCCACGCAGACAGGAAACCAAGGCTCAGAGAAGCCACGTGACTTGTTTTGAGGTCTCGCAGCTGGTTAAGGGCAGAGCAAGGGATTTGAACTTCAGTGGTTGTCCTATGTCTTTAGCCTTTCCTCCACCCTGGCTCAGAATTTAAATCAGAAGGGAAAGGGGTGGGGGGAGGTCAGGGATGGAGATAAGTAGAGATGGGGGATGGGGAATAGGGGTGAACCAGGGTGGGGTGGGGATGGAGGTGGAAGTGAGGTGGGCATGGGCTGTGGAGCAGGGAAGGAGGGTGTCTGGGAAAGCTGCAGGCTGAGGCCTCAAGGCCAGGAACTACATTTGGGGAGCACATAGCCAACAAGTTCCATTCTCGAGGAAGAATCTAACCAGGGGAACACACCTGTGAGAGTGCCCTCACTACTCAGAGGCCTGGCTGCAGGCAGGAGTACTGGCCTGGGAGTCAGAGACTCGGTTTGAGCCCCCACAGCCCTGACTAGGGCAAAAATGCCCCTCTGCAGCGCAGAGCACCACCCCTCCACCACCCACAGAAACATCTGGGGTGAGCATCACAGCTCCCATTTTACAGATGCATAAACAGCCTTCAGAGTGGAGTGCCTTGTCCAAGGCTGCACAGCTGTAAGCAGCAAAGCCGGGCTGAGTCTCCAACTCCATCTATCCCCAGTGCCTCTTGTCCTTCCCCAGGCAAGTTATTTCCATCTGGGTACTCAGTCTCCCCTTTGCACAGTGGCCGGTGGTGGACGAGGCTCTGACTTAATTGCAAGGCCAGAGAATTGGAAGGACACTGGCTTCCATGAAGCCTCTCCTTGTGAAGCCCAAGCCCCCTAGGTTTGCTTTTCTAAAATAGGGGAGGAGGAAAAGCATCCCAGTGTACGCCAAGATCTGTGGAAGTAAACCTTGGGCTCAAGAGAAGAAAGGGCACTGGCATGTATTGGGCCCCTACTAAGCACAGCTGCAGCCTCAGAGTGCTAGGCATTATCCCATTTCACAGTGCAGGACACTGAGGCTCAGCACAGCCAAGTGACACATCCAAGGTCACAGAGCCAGCCCATGGTAGAGCTGGGACTTCCAACAGCCTTTTCTATTTCTTTGGGGACATTCATGACTGAACAGCCACTATCCATTTTAGATTTCCCCTTTCCTCTTTTGCAAATGCAAATTGTCCAGAACAGCCAGAACCAACTTGGTATTCTTACTGTGTGCCATTGTCTAGTTTCTCACCAAAGCCTCACAACAGTCCTGTTACCCCAATTTCATAGGTAAGAAAACCGAGGCCTATAGAAGTCAAGTTATCCTTGTACACAATCACAGGCTGAGGGGCAGCAAGGCTAGGTTTCAAATTCAGGCTTCCTTGCAGAAAAACTTTAAGCACCAGATTAGGGGGTGGACATGACAATCTTTAAGGTCCCTTCAATGTTGTGACTCCATAGGAAGCTACTCAGGAGGACAGTGTCTGGGCAACCTCACATGGCCTTGGAACAGAGAGAACAGATGATCACAGGGCAGGGCCTCCGTCCTAGGGAGTGGACTCAGCCCCCTACAACGAAGGCCAGGCCAGGCACCAAAAGGCACGTGGTCCCCCAGACACTTGGTCATTCAGGAACCACAGTTGGACACCGTGCAACACATGCTGGGAGAAAAGGAGGCACAGAGAAAGGGGAAGCTCAGGAGGGAGCACTGAACTGGGTTGTGAAGAATGTATGAGAGTTTGCCAGGCTGGGAAAGGCATTCTAGACAGAGGAATCACCAAAAACCAAGACCCAAAGGATTTAAAGGACCTAGAGAATGCACAGACTCTCTAGGAGTTCAGGAGGAGAGGGAGCTTCAGGGCAGGAAGAAATAAAGCAGGCATCCCTGGGCTGCCGTTAATGCACTGGGAGACACGGGGCCTTGGTGCCTGCTCTTTGGGCTTCAGCTTCCCCACCTAATAATGAGGGTAGACATGAGAAGCGACATGATCCCAGGAAGAATCTTAACAAGGACACTTCTAGATGCCAACTTCCAAGCTGCCTTTGCCCAAAACAGTCCTGAACTGAGTTGAGGCAAGTTGAGGGTAGACTTGGCAGCTTGAGCTGGTGGGGCCATTTGGCCTCTCTGGGCTCATTTACAGCAGGATTCTCCAGGGCAAGGGTTTTAAAACAGGTTCCATTTTGCAGCTTTTTGATTTGACCAGAAACCCCAGCCTCCAGGAAGGGAGCTTGTTTCCAGGTGACTTATTTATTTTAAGGAGAGTGAAATGTTTTACTTTTCGACCCATGAGGTGTTCTCTACTCTAAGACAGGACAAATGACCCATCAAATCAGCGGGCAACAGGCTCTCAAGGTGACTGGGGTGCTGGCTTCTTGAGAAAAATAGTTACATGCAATATCCATTAACTTCTCCACTTGGCTGTGGGCTCCTTGAGATCAGACAGGATTTGATTCCCTTCTGTGACCCCAGGGCCCAGCCAGAGGGCACACAGCAGGTGTGTAGTGACAGCTTGCTGAATGAGTTTCAGATCTGGATATTCTCTCAATATTTGTAAACAGACTGATGATTCTATGCCTGGGAGGTGGCTTGGGGTCATGGCTAGCACACAGTCTCTGGAGTCAGATTGAGACCTGGGTTTGAATCTGACCCCACCATGCATTTGAGACCCAAACTTGGGCCAGAACTGGACTGTCCTTTCCCCATCTGTAAAATGGGGATCATAATTCCAGTGTCCGTGAATATTCTGAGGGCTGAGATCATGCACGCGGAAGCACTACATAAACTGAAAATCACCCGACAAGCATCTCAATAATGATCCCCCCCCCCACTTGACCAACCTGGCCAAGCTTAAAAAGCCGGGCTGCAAAGCCTCAGCTCCTGGCTCCCCTCCCTCCCTCCATCATCCGGCAATAATATCCCAAGATTCAAAGGCAGTGCTCTTCCCACAATGCCAGAAGTCTCACATCACATCATCTTCATCTCTGCACCCCAGCTCCTAGCACCAGGCCTGGCACACAGGAGAGCCTCAACAAAGTGAGGAAAGTGTTTCAGGGCGATGATTCTTTCCTAACTAGAGGGTTACTTTCCCACAGCCTAAATTTTCCCCAACTTTGTTTATCAGCCCCTTCAGGGAACTCTCCCTGCCCACTGTTGCACACTTGCTGTGCAATCCTGGGCCCCTGACCACCCTCTCTGGGTCCATCTTCCCTATTCTCTGTCTGCATGTGATGGGATGAACTGGCAGACCTGCCACTCATCAATTTCAGGGTCCTGGATAATTCCCTGGGATGAGCCTCAGATGTTGCAACAAGTCAGGGGATGTTTGTTGGCCCGACAATGCTCAAGCCTGCAGGGCTGGTCTCAAGATGCTTGGCAGGGGGCAGAGAGCAGCAGATGCCCAGGGACTGTACCCACTGTGATTTGAAAAGCACAGAGGTGACTCTGTTCTGCCGAAGAAAGAGGCTGGGCAAAGGTGGATGAGTAAAAGGTAGTGGGTCCCATTAGAATGGGCCAGGCAGCTGAGCCTGGTCATACAGAGCAAGCCATTTTGCCTGCGAACATCAGAAACACCAGTTTCTTCTTTGGTAAAATGACGACCGTAATTCATGGCTACACATAGTATGTCTCAGAATATATTAATTCTCTTCTCCCTCAGGATATCCCATGGGATATGAGCCCAGAACCCCAATCAAACCTCTCTCCAGTTAACATTGGCTGGCCAGGTCAGAAGATATGGTTGGTCTCTACCTCCTGCCACTTGGCAGACTGTGCGATCTTGGGAATTAATTTGGCTTCTCTGGGCCTCAGAGGTTTTTGTTTTTGTTTTTGAGACAGGGTCTTGCTCTGTCACCCAGGCTGGGGTGCAGTGATATGATCATAGCTCACTATAGCCTCAAACTCCCTGGCTTAAGTGATCCTCCTGCCTCAGCCTCCCACGTAGCTGGGACTACAGGCATGTACCACCATGCCCAGCTAGGTGGTCAAAACAACAGACAGGGACTGGCTTGCATTGAGCCAGGATAAAAGAATCTCTGAATCTCAGTAAGGAGCAACTCTACCTCCCCTGTCCCTCCCAGCACCCAGGGTTTTGTTTCTCAGGGGTTGTGGGGTTGGGGAAGGGGGGTAAAGGTTTGGAACAAGGCAAAATGGAGAGCCAGAAGCCCCAGGATTATGGGGAATGACTATAAGTTTGGCTCAGGCTAAAAGGGCAGGGCCCTCCCAGGAGGTCCAGCCAGGTGACTAGCGTTCTGAGTTCCTTGGCTAGTTAAGGCCAATCCATAATACTCAGCTTTCAACCAGATAGATTTCTCCGGCCCTAAGTTCAAAGGCACCTGGGACAGGCTGACAAACAGTGGAGAGGGGCATAAGGAATGGAGAGCAGTGGCCAATGTAGCTGCAGTGGCCGGAGGAAGCTGGGCAGCATGCAAACCCAGCCTGAGACTGCAGCAGCTCATGAGGACCGGGAGGACACACATGGGCCTCCTGTGCCACAGGTCCAGCTGCCCCGGCCTGGCTCCAGACCCCCTCGCAGACACTGTCTGACTCAGAGCAGGAGATCTGCAAGTGACTGTCAATGAACAAGATACAAAGAATCAGGGATCCCTGCAGACAGCGAATGGCAAGGCTGGAGTGCCTGCCCTGCCCAAGCAACTGCCCACACACTGCCCTGCCTACCCCACTGACAGCAGAGGCTGCTAGATCCTCAAGTCCAGGCTCTGCCATCCATCGACTGGCTCTCTTGAGCCACAGTTTCATCTGTAAATCAGCTGTAAATAACCCTGTTGTAAGCCCTAGGGCTACTGAACACGTCACCTGAGATCAATGCTGACGAGTGATGAGGAAGGAAGCACCTTCCTTTCTATCATCTCTTTTCAGCTCTTTTATCCCTAATCACAACCCTAAAAGCCAAGTACTATTATTGCTGCATTACACAATTGAGTATGCTATGGTTCAAAAAGGGTAAGTCACCCGCACGAAGCCACACAGCTGCCGAGTGACTAAACCAGGCTGGGTCCCAGGTCTGTGGGACTCCAGACCTCGGCTTTTCACCTCTGCACATGCCTTCTGGACTGTGCTCACAGCTTTGGTAAAACTCTTCACCGAAGGAAGGAACTCTTCTCATGACTATTGTTTTATAAAACCCAAGGTAGAGAAGGGCATTG
The DNA here is from genome assembly GCF_009761245.1 of Sapajus apella. Classification (NCBI taxonomy): domain Eukaryota; kingdom Metazoa; phylum Chordata; class Mammalia; order Primates; family Cebidae; genus Sapajus; species Sapajus apella. Next base: position 32,198,442 of record NW_022436976.1, on the reverse strand, counting down.
TCTCAAGTTTTCCTTTTCACTCTGCCTATCTCCTTCATGACGTGAAGAAAAGCAAGCTACAGTCTACTAATTTCTGCAGTCTCAGACAATCAGAATTCCGGCCGTCTGGGAGAACCAACCTAAGAAAGCATGAAACTAATCTGTTCAAAGTTAACGTCTTGGAGGCGTCGCGTCAGTATTTGGGTTGGAAGCGTAACCTTGTTATCGTAACACAGATGAAGCCCCACATTTAATAAGGCTGAGACAACTCGGGCAACGTAAGAAATATAACAGGATATTGCAAAAAGATTAGGGAGCTTCCTCTGGACAGCGTGCATGGGCCGTGCAGAGGGCAGGGTGGGGGATGGATGGTGCCATTGACCCTGGGGTCCAGTGAGTCCCTAGTCCCAGGCTCAGCCTAAAGACTAAGATGCCCAGGCAGAGGGGAGCTGGGCTCCTGTCGGCACACCGAGGCCTGCCTGGTGCCGGAGCAGAGGCTCCGCTGGCTAAATGTAAGCCAGCTGCGAGAACGCGAGTGTTCCAGTCGGATGGGGTGGGGGAGGCTTACCTCATGAGAGAACTGTGGAAACGGCTGCTGGAAAGATAATGAAAGGATTAACTGCTATTTTAGTGGGCCATTTACTCTTCAATCAAAATGTCTCATCTATTTCCTGTTCTCCAGGGGCTCTGGTTCCAAAATTCCATTGTCTAATACAGTGCATGGTAGCAGAGGCCTGTCATGAGGAATTAATAATTTAACAGGGAAGGGAGATTTTATTTATCTGGGTGCTGGTTGAGGCCCGCCCCTTCCCCTGGGTTGCCCACTGTGCCAGCATCATGGAGGAGGGGGTGCATGCCCACCCCACCGCAGGCAAGAGGATCCCAGAGGGGGCTCTGAGAAGCCTCCGAAGCCCAGATCACTGCTGCTGTCTCCAGATGGTGGCACCCAGCAGGGCCAGCCCTAACAGCCCAGAGAATAGTCAGTTTAGCAGATCTACACAAACAAGAGCACTGCGGGTTAGAAAGATGTTGGCTCAGGCTCCATTCCAGTGCTTACCAGCTGTGTAGCCTTGAGCAAGTTATTTTTTATTACCATTATAATTCTTAGCCTTTATTCTTATTATAACTGTTGTTATTGATTGTTTCCAACTAGCTGCGTGACCTGGGGCAAATTATGAAATCTTCCCGAGCCTCAGTTTCCTCATCTGTGAAACGGGGGTTCACAGTATCTCCCCCACAGCGTTGTGTTGAGGACCAGGTGGAGTTATCGCCTAGAAGAGCACCTGTGCACAGTCTGTACTCGGAAGCTGCTTGCTGGTATTATCATCACCACAATCCTAAACCCTGGAAGAGGTAAGAACAAGTGTTCTCACGGGAGCAAGTGGAAGGCCGGCCAGACCCTGCCGAACCTTTGTTTCTTCATCTGTAAAAACCCTTGGTGTTGCAGGACTTGTAAGGATTAAATAATACTGATAGGTGAGTGTAGACACAGCTTGCTAACACGTCCTCCATGAAGCCCTTGTGAGCCTTCCCTCCCTGGGCCTAAGCAAACTCCATCCCAGGACCTGCCACTCATCTCCCACCCATCCCTGAGCATGAGTGTCCCCAGGGCAAGGGCCACCGCAGGTCCAGGTCTGGGTCACCAGAGTCAGGCCTGAGCCAGCGTAAGCCAGTGTCCTGTGGAGTCTGTGGAATCAAGTGAGATCCTGGCAGCCTAGCCCCTGGAGAGAGAGACCTGAGTCTGCACTGAGTAACCCAGGCCCCTCTGACCGCTCTCTGGGCCCTGTTTCCTAAGCTAGAAAGTGGGCTGGGAAGGCCTAGATCCCCTCCAAGTTCCTGAATGTCTGGCGTGGAGACTCCTCTGCATGCTGTGGTTCCACACAGAGGCCCCACTGTGAGAGGACCACTCACCACAGGCAGAAGCCAGGTGTAAGCCAGTGTCCTGTGGAGTCTTCCTTCGGGCCACAGAGCCCCCACCTAGGTCCCCACGGGCACCCATGGGCTCACCCACAGGAGAGAATAAGGAGAACGGCTCAGCAGCTGTCAGCTCCAGGGTCTTGGGGAGAGATGCGGGCCCAGCTGTCTCCCTGCAGCCCTGACCTGGTCTATGTGCTGTCTGTTGGTCATCTCCTTCCAGTAAAGGGCATGTGCCACAGGACCCCAAACAAGCCAGGGTATCACCAGGGGCTGGCCCAGCCCCCAGGCCTCCTTCCAGCAACCTCTCAGCCCAAAAGCACACAATAAAGTCAAAGTCTCAGCCTGCGCAGTGCAGACTCTCCCCCGCGCCTCTCCACACACCAGAGCGCTCACCACAGGCTCACTCCTCCTGCCTCCCCTTGGCACAAGCCATTCACTGCTGCTCACTTGTTTACAAAGCGAACTCTTTCTCCTCCTTCAAGATCCAGCCTCCTGAAGCTACAGAAGCAGATCCTGTTGGATGCCCAGCTCCCAGCTCCACAGGTGGGTGGGGCCCAGGGGCAAGCACCCTGCCCGAGGATAGAGTTTATGCTGCTGACTGCCAATATGTCCTGCCTCCTTCCTGGCCCCTAAAATGCCACTCTGGACTCTGAGTGGGGACACTATGTCCCTTCCCAGATCAAGCGCTCCGTAGGGGGTGTCCAGTGACAGTGTCAATGTGTGAGTGTGAAACAGCTTGACTTTGGCTATGGCACGAGCCCCAGCACACCAGCCATGCTGTTGCCCTGATGGCCAGGCTGGCTGAGCGGTGACCTTGGTGGCCTATGCTTCTCATCACCAAGCACACCCTGAGGTCCAGCTCTGCCATTCCTGGGCAGGCACCTCTCCTGGTGGGAGGGCTGGGCCTCAGGGGTAGCACAGCAGTTAGGCTGAGTGTATCAGGGTGTAAGACTATTCTCCTAGCCTCTGATACAGTTTTCCCCCTACAGACAGGGCAGAAATGACCTGTCACAGAAATGACCCATCAGAAGGCCTGGAGGCCTGGGTGCCCACAGTTAATATGCACGCGCGCGTGTGTGTGTGTGCGAGCACATGTGCACGCACACATACACATAATGCTTGTGCCCGGGAACCTGTCTCAACTCCAGAGGAACACCGCTGGTACTAGCCACGGCCTTAGCTAGTAATCCTGGGCCCCAGCCCAAAGCCTACCCTGGGGACCTGCAGCCTTCGAGCCGGGTGCCTACGAGGCCCCACTGTTCCTTGATGGACACCAAGGCTGAAGGCAGCACCAGAATGCCAGGGAACCTCACTGGGATGGATGCTGGTGAGGGCCCAGCACTGGAGGAGAGCCTGTTCTCCACATCTCATTTGGCCACCAGCAGGTGGGACATGGAGCACAAACATGTAAAACGAGAGGCTGGCCACACCTGCTTTGATCTCCAATCACATGTGCACACAGGACCGGGCCCTGTGGCGTGCTAAAATATATCTAATGTCTCAGGGCAGGGGACTGGGCACCTGCTGAGTGTGAGGGGCCCCTCTGCCATGGTGCCCAAGTGACAGGGGCACTGACCGTCTTGACCAGCAGCCACATCTACAGCATTGGTCCTTCCCTCCTCCACCACAGGGATCTCAGCCAGCCCGAGGGAGGAGTCCCAGGTGGCTCTCCTGGGGCTCTGGGGTGGGTGCGGCTCTGCCCGAGGGGCTGGGGTGAGGCCTGGCGGCCGACGAGAACTCACCATGCACTTGTTGGGCTTCTCGCCCGAGTGCACCCGCATGTGGATGAGCAGCTTGTAACGGGCGTTGAAGGGCTTGTAGCGGCGCACACAGCCCGCCCAGAAGCAGGTGAAGTCCTCACCCTTGCGCTGGTCGATGTGGCTCTTCTCGATGTGCCGCACCAGCTCCTCCTGCTGCTCATAGGCTGCACAGCAGTCCACCCAGCGGCACGCCTGCCGCCCCGCCACCATCCTGCCTGCCAGGCCCAGCCCCAGGCCTCCAAGGCTCGGGCCAGGTGGCAACTGAGACAGGGGATAGGGGGGTGGCAGGCCCTGCTGGTGAGGCCCAAAGAGCTCTGAAAACTCATCTGTGGGCTCCTGCTTCAGGAAGCTCGCCTTCCGGCAGGCTTCCACTTGCAAACTGCCCTCATGGCTGTCCGTGGATGCAGGGCCAGGCCGGGCCCGTTTGGAAGGGCCCCCCAGGTCTCCTGGCAGAGGGGGGCTCCGGAGTCCATTCACACAGGTGAACAGAGACGTCTGGGAGGAGCGGATGATGGAGGTGACATCAGAGGAGGCACAGGGTGAGGAGGAGACCGAGGAAGTTGGGGGTAGGCCCAAGAGGCAGCAGCGCTTCAGGCTGCCCTCAGGGAGGTGGGCCTCAGGCTGGGGGCCCAGGCCAGAGCTGGGTTCTCTGCCCATAAGGTAGCAGGAAGGCGCAGGGGTGGCGAGGCTTCGGCCCGGGAGGTCCAGGTCTGGGTGCAAGCCAGTGGCCAGCGGGGCCCGACAGTGGGCAGACAGGGAGGTACGGGCCTCTGCCATGGCTTGGTAGTCGGGCAGGGACTCCTGCTTGATGTGTTGTGTGGTTGGGAGGCTGCCGTTCACATATGTGGCCTGGGGTCTGGGTGACCTGGAAGATAGAGGCCAGAGAGGTTGTAAGAGGCTGGGCACTTCATGGAGGGAAGGCTCAGGCAGGGAAAGGCAAGGAAGCTGAGGACAGGGGAACAGACAAGCCCAGGGCAGGAGACAGAGGCTGAGGGCTGGAGGCAGAGAAACAGCATCTACAGGTTGGTTGTCTGGAAAGCAAGGCAGAGTATGAAGGAAAATGAGGAGAGAGAGGAAGAGGAGGAGAGCTGGGGAGGGAAAGAAGAGGCAGGAGACCAGGTACAATGGCTCACGCCTATAATCCCAGAACTTTGGGAAGCCAAGGCAAGAGGACTGTTTGTGTCCAGGAGTTCAAGGCCAGCCTGGGCCACATAGTGAGGCTCCATCTCTATAAAAAAAATTAAAATTAGCCAGGTGTGGTGGCGTGCACCTGTAGTCCCAGCTACTTGGGAGGCTGAGGTAGGAGGATTGCCTGGGCCCAGGAGGTGGAGGCTGCAGGGAGCCAAGGTCATGACATGCACTCCAGCCTGGTGACAAAGCAAGACCCTGTCTCTTTAAAAAAGGGGGGAGGGGCGGGGAACGGGCTGAACAGGTGAACATGGTGAGAACACCAGGAAGGAAGACCTTGCATCCTTTTACCAAAGCCCAGCACCCCACCCAGTTGTGGATGCCACGCCATCCTGCCTCCCAAGTGCCTTGCTCCCTCCTCGTGGCCTTCTAGTGAGTTCTGCAGGAAGAAGGCTGAGGCTGGCATTCTGAGGAACATCCAGGTCCGGGGTGTATTAAATTCCACTTACATGTCCCTAAGTCTTTCCTAATTTTTGTAATCTAGTTTAACTTCTACCAATGCTAACTCTATGACGCTTTGCCCAAGCAGTCTGGCCTTTCCCCTGTTAATGTCCATGCATGGGGAAGTCTGAAGGCAGTCCTGGTGGGGGCATCTCAGGAGGAACCAAGGAAAAGTTCTGAGGGGTCCCAGGGTTTCAGGTCCTCACATTGTGGCTACATCGCACACAAGTGGGAAAGGGGCCAAGAGGGCACAAGGCTTACACGCCGGCACACAGCAGCAAGCTGGGACCCGGCCTGGACAGAACACCCGTTCCCCTTCTCTGGAGTGTGGGCATTTTTTCCTACATAGAACTGACCTGAAGCTCCCCCTGAATGAAGGGGAAGGGGAAGAGCTTTTCTGATTGTTTCTCTACTATACCTAGCGACCTCTCCCCTCCCAAGAACCCTAATCTAAGTGACCACTGGGTGGAGTTAGAAGGAGCTCTGAATCCAAGACAAACAGCAAACATGCATCCCCCTCCCCAGGGCTGGGCACACTGCACCCACCATTGCCAACAGAAAGCTCTGGGTATCTTAAAGATTTGATGGAAAAGTAGTAACTTTATGCAGCTTAAAAAAAAATTAAAGCAGGCCAGGCATGGTGGCTCATGCCTGTAATCCCAGCACTTTGGGAGGCCAAGGTGGGTAGGTCACCTAAGGTCAGGAGTTTGAGACCAGCCTGGCCACCATGGTAAAACCCTGTCTCTACAAAAATAAGAAATTAGCCAGGCATGGTGATGCACACCTGTAATCCCAGCTACTTGGGAGGCTGGGGCAGAAGAATTGCTTGAACCCAGAGGTTCAGTGGTTGCAGTGAGCCGAGAGGGAGCCACAACACTCCCGTCTGGGGACAGAGCGAGACTCCATCTCAGTTAATCAATCAATAAAAGCAGAGCTGCTCCTCAGGGGGCTGTGATCCTGGGCCCTGGCAAAGGCAGGCATGGGCAGGAGTTCGGCCAGGAAAACACCTGGAGCAGTCCCTTGAACGTGGCTTCAGGTAAATCAACCAACACCAAGAGGAGAGAAGAGCGGTAGCTTCCGTGACTGAGTTACCCAAGCAACTGAGGCTGACAGCAAGACCTTGCACAGCATCAGGTGGGGAGGGGTGACTCAGGCCTTGGTGTCTTGTGGCTGCCCATATGCACTGTGGCTGCATCGCCTCCCTTCCTTCACCTGCTGTGATGCCCAGGAAGCTTCCAGCCTGACTCTGCGGCTGAGCCCTGTGTACCCCGAGGAACTTCCAACACGTCTCTAGAGACTGCAAGCCTGGATCTCTAGACACAGCCAACAACTGCTGAGCAGCTGCATGTGCTGGGCACCTCCCAAGGGCCGTCTCATGCAATCCTATTTGCTGAATACATGACTACATGCTTCACGGGAGATTCCGCCATCCGTTTTACACTTACAAACCCTGAAGCGACCTGCCCAAGCCTGCAAGGCAGTGACAGAGCAGGAGCTGGAATCTGGATCTTTGTGAATCTGAAGATTGAGATTTCCCCATACTCTGCTGACAGGGGCCCCAGCTTTGTCTATGGAATGATGTCGTCTGATGATCGTTACGGTCCTTACAGTGTCAATGTTGTAAGTATCAGAGATGCATGTGTTCTTCTGTCCACAATCCTGGAGCCTGGAAGCGAGCTACTGAGATCAGGATAATCAGTGTTTCTCCAGCAGAGACTCAGGAGAGAGGTAGGGATCTCAGACCTATGCCCCTGCGGGCTCAGGAACTGAGGAAGCTCAGTGATTTCATCCAACAGGCTTTTCACTCTGCTGGGTGATGCTGAAGATGTGGGAAGACCAGATCCCCCACCTTGGGGCAGCTCCCCTTCCAGTAGCGGAGTCTGTGCACCAGTCCCCTGAGAGAACATCTGCATTCTGCTGAGGGGCAGATAGAGTTCTGGTGAACAGAACTAGTTACCTCGCCTCTCTGGCCTCAGTTTCCCCACTCAACGGCAGTGGGGAGTTGAGAGCGTTCATATATAAAAAGCGCTCGGCCTGGGGTGCGGTGCACAGCAAGCACCCCACCATCGTTTTCTATTAGCCGCAGGGTCTGGGCCTCCTGGAACCGTGAGGACTGAATGAGAGAATGCACACACGCAGGAATCACTCAGCAAGCCGGGGCTATTTTTATCAGTATTCGAGAGTTAGGTTGGAGCCAAGGAGGCAGCTGACACAGGATCCCCGGCGCTAGTAGCAGGGTCCTGAGATTGGGAGGGGCAGTCAGGCACCAAGAGTGGGGAGAAGGGCCCCCCACACAAGGCCATCAGGCAGTCGGGGAAGGCACGGAATTTGGATCAGGTGTGGGACATGGGCTGGGGGTCTCTTTTCCCTTAGGAAAATGAGGGCATATGAAAGTGTCAGCTCAAATTCAACCACTTTAATAGGGAGGGTGTGGGGGCACAGCAACTTTGATTGATGCCGGCGTAGAAGTCTAGATACAGACTCTCCTGTGCCATAAATTGTCAAAATGACATTCAGAATGACAAATGATATTTCTGACTATCTCTAGCAAAAGAAAAAAAGTTTCTCTTCCTTAGCCTTTCCTAGGCTAACACAGCTTCTACCTTGAGAGATAATAGAATGAATTTCACCAGTGAAATTGGATACCGCTGGGGAGCCTCCAGAGAAGATTCCAGCAGATAAATGCATTTGACTATCACTAAACAATGCATGGCTCAAAGTCTAAAAGAACGCTCGCTCCTTGCTACGGACTGATTTGTGTCCCCCCAAAATTTATACGTTGAAGCCCTAACATCCAGTGTGACTGTGTTTGGAGACAGAACCTTTAAAGAAGAGTGAGACCCTGTCTCGAAATTAGGGCACAGGCCAAGGGATGGCCATGTGAGGACCCAGCAACAAGGCAGCCATCTGCAAGCTACAGAGAGAAGCCTCAGGAGAAACCAAACCTGTGGCACCTCAGTCCTGCACTTCTAGCCTCCAGAATGGTGAGAAAGTGCAATTCTGTTGTTGGAACCACCCAGTCCATAACATTTGCTACAGCAGCCTAAACAAACTAATACACACCTATAAATCAGAAGTCTTACTAATGTCAAAGAAGCCAGAAGGAATTAAATTCTCAAATGAAAATGATTGCACTTGGGAAGAACAGCATCCTTCTGTTTAGGAATTTCTCCACTGTGGAGCTTCCTCGAGAACATAAGCTCCGTCAGGGGAGATCTTTGCTTCCTTCACCAAGATGTTCCCAGCACTGACCACAGTGCCTGGCATGTGACAGGCACTTGACAAACAGCTGGTGAAGGAATAAACAGCAAACCAGAAACTGGGCAAATGTTTATACTCTCTGGTCTGTGAAGCAGGCCTCAGGCCAGCAGCCCCAGGCAGCGGGTGAGGGGCTGGGGCCGAGCTGGTATGCACAGAGGCCTGTCTGTGACTGACCTGCTGTCAGCAAACCAGAGGGTACCAAGGCGGCTATGGTTTGAACATCTGTTCCCTCCCAAACTCATGCTAAAACTCAATCCCCAATGTGGCAGTGTGGAGAGGTAGGGCCTTTAAAAGGTAAGTGGGTTGGGTCATGAGGGCTCTGCCTCATGTATGGATGAATCCACTCATGAGCTAATGGATGATCATGGGTGTGGGACTCGTGGCTTTATAAGATGAGCGAGACCTGAGCTAGCGTGCTTAGCCACCTCGGGACCCCGAAGAGGCCCTGCCAGCAAGAAGGACCTCACCAGATGCAGCCCCTCAATCTTGGACTCAGCCTCCAAAACTGTAAAAAATAAGTTTCCTTTCTTTATGAATTAACCAGGGCCAGGTATTCTGTCATATGCAACAGAAAACAGGCTGAGACAAAGGCACAGCTGAGACCCTGGGAGAAGCTGTAGGAGGCAGGTCTCAGCCCAGTGTGCACCCTGATGTCAGGCATCCCTTGAGAGGCAGCAGGCACTGGAAGGGTGCAGGCGCTGAGTGGAGAGTTTCCCAGCAGGGCTCTGTGGGCCATGGTCTCCTGGGGCAGAAATGGCATTGCAGAGAAATCCCTCTCTGCCCTATCAGCAGTTTGAGGTTTGACACTGTATAAGCTCAGAGCTGGGCTTTCCCTCCCCAACCTACCCGTGAATCTTCCTGTTCTGAAATGATTGATTCTCTGTGAAAAGCTCCATCTGCTTGTTTGACAGGGAAACACCTCAATGAACCATCCTTGTGTCTCTCAGAAGGCAAAGCAGGAGGTGCAGAGTCTAGGCCAGGCAGCTGCTTCTCAGCTACGGGGCCCCCTCGTGCTTCCATTTCCCCAGGTGTTCCACCAGCTAAGCAGAGGAGATAAGGCCTGAGGCCCTTGGTCCTGGGGCCTCCCGGGAGTATCCACAGAAAGCAGCTGGCGGCACCTACCTGTTAGGGTGGGGGAAATGCAGCAGCCTCTCACAGGCTTGGGGGTGAGCCCGGGGCGGTGGGCTTCCTGCAGGGAGAAACAGGCCCTGGCAGCAGGTGGGGCTGGGGCCCTCAGCAAGATCCAGGTCCAGCAGGCTCTTCTCCGAGCCCGGCGTGCAGTGGCCGTAGCTCCCATTCACTAGGCAGAGAAAGACAGGGAGAGAGGGGCACAGTGAGTGGGGGCAGCCTGCAGAGGGATGCGGGGAAAGGGCGGTCCCTGGGGTACGGCAAGGGACAGGGCACCCAGAGCCAACACTCACACATCCCTGCTGCATGCCAGGTACCAGGATATCTCGTCTAATTCCCACAAGCACCAGCAGGATTGATCATCAAATCCTCCATTCTCAGAGGGGGATGCTGGTGCTCTGGCGGTTAAATGACTGTTACACAAACGCTGGACACCTCCTGTATATAGACACTGCTCTGGCCGCAGGAAACACTGACAAACAAAAGAAACTCCCAGTCTCTTGGAGCGTGCAGTGCATTATCCTCACGTTAACCACACAGTGCTGCCGGGGCAAGGTGTGAGAGCACCAGCTGGGGCAGGTGGCTGCCCTACACTGCTGCCCACAGGCCAGAAGGAGCGGCGCTGACATGTGGATGTGAAGGAGTAGGCGCTCACTACACAGCATCTGGTACTGCTAACACCAAAGCTCAGTCTACATTGTCTTCCAAATTGTGTTACACTGTAGAAACACAGCATGCAATTACTCAAACCTCGTTATCACTCATGATTCTTCCATGCCTGTCTCATGCCCTGCCTTGCCCTGCTAGTGGGTTTCTAGGAAGATTAACTGAAGCAGTTGACATGACAGTGCCGAAAAACCACATAAGGTGTAACCAAAGAGTCAGGCTTGCTTGTTCTAAGCTCCTTCCCCTCTCTGGGCCTCAGTTTTCTCATCTACGGATGAGGGATACACACCTCGAAACTCCATCTTACACTTTCTGTCCTCTCATTCACAGAGTGAAGCTAGGGAGGAAAGGACTTGAATTTGGGGGGCTGAGAGACCTCGATGTGAGCCCCTACTCTGCCCCAAACCAATTCCATAACTCAGACAAATCCCTGCGTGTGGCAGACCCTGCTTCCCCCATGTAAGATGGGGCCAGTCTTGCCCGCTCCCCAGTGATGCTGTGAGGCTTTGAGAACAGAGGTGTGAAGTCCCTAGCACAGTGCTGAAACCTAGCGGATGCACCAAGAATTGTTCTTATTGTTAAACAGCACTTCAAAAAGTACAAAGTGCCCTGCAGATACAATAAAACATGATCGACAGGCCAAGTATGCCCGACACCAAGAAAGATAAACTATTAAGATGTAAAAAAAACCTGGTCCCTGAACACGATTAGCTCCTTAACATGAAGAAAAGGACATCAGCTAGAGCAGCGTTTGCCGAGCAGCCTGTGCAGGACCAGGGCCGGGGACCACACCACTATCTCATCCTAGCATCCCCACTGCCGTCCGGAGGAGGCCTGAGTCTCACTATCCCCATTTTACAGAGGAGAAAACAGAGGCATGGGGAGGTTCAATTACTCACCCAAGAACACACAGCTAGGAAGCCTCTGAGTTGGATTTCCGGATTGGGTCTGTCAGACCCAAACACCACATCTTAGTTGCTATGTAATAAGAAGAGCCTTTTAGAGAACCCACCCACAAGGATCCTTGTCCTTCAACCCTAATTCTAGCCTGCCCCCAAGGCAGTTCCTTTGGCACACAATGATCCCTGTGCTGATGCTGGGCACTCAGTGCTAACTCGCCACATGCCACAGCTCTGGACGGGTACCAGGTGTAGCTTGCCGAGCATGTGCCAGTCTGCAGATGAGCATGCAATGCTTGCAAGGTCCCAGGGCAAGTGAGGTGCTCAGAAGGGAGCCTCCAGGTTCCCAGCCACACGCAAGCCTGTGGAGAGGACTTGGCTTCCCAGGCCCAACCCCAGCCCCAGCCCTGGCCCATCCTGCTGCGAGGAACTGTTGTTCCCACTGGCCCTGGCTGCTGCCCGGCCAGCTCCTCACAAGCTTATGTTTTAATAACTGGGTTGTTTTTTAATTAAAATGAAATCCCTGGTAACAAATGTGAATGGCCTGAGTTAATGAGAGCAGGCTGTCGCTCGTTTAACTCCGTCTCTGCTTGGCCGTCTTTGCCTTTTCCAAATCGTTTCTGCATGCAGTTTTATTGTCCCATTGAGGCAAACCCTGGGACTGGGCCTCAGAAAACTGTGGATAATTTTATGACCATTAATAGCACTTGGAGCAGAGAGAGCTTAATCATCACACGGGGCAGTTTCACCGGGGTCTTTCTCCCAGAGTCTCTAACGGGGGTGCGGTTCAGAGCTTCCTTCCAGGACTCACCAGCCCCCTCGGGGGCCTCAGGTTACTTCTCCCCTCCTGCACTTAGGAGGCGGTGTGCAGTTGGGGAAGGTGGGCCCTAGAAAGGGTGGAGAGCCAGCACTCACCAAGCCCTCACCCATCAAGCCCTTCAAGGGACCATCTCTGTGGGGCAGGGGCAGGACAGCCATTTTCCATATAAGAAAGGCAAGGTTTAGAGAGAGATTCTGTGCCTTGGAGCAGACTTGGGGGCCTGTAAGAGGCAGGGCCACAGTTCAAACCTAGATCTCCCAGACTTCAAAGCCCACATCCTGCGGCCTCTTGGTCAACAGCTGAGTAACCAGAGATCCCTAAAACAGTGTCCATACCTTTGACTCCAATGAGGGTCATGTTGGAGAGCCTCTGGGGAAATACAAGAACCATCATAATGCCTAAGCTTTAATCTTTGCAATAATTCTGCCAGGAGGGTAAGCCCACTCCATCAACAGAGGAGGACACAAAGGCTCAGAGGGATCAAGCAGTTTGCCAAGGTCACACAGGAAAGAAGGGGCTGAGTGGCGATCAAACCTATCTCTTCTATGGGAAGAAACAGTCTTTACCCAACAAACTAAGGGTCTGTTAGCTTCTTCTCCTCTGGATACAGTAAAAGGTTTTCCTGCAATGAATAAACAAGCCAGCTTTGGGAGAGAGCGAGGGAGGGAGGGAAGGAAGGAGGGAAGGAGGGAGGGAGGGAGAGAGGGAAGGAGTGAGGGAGGGAGGCGCCACTCAAGTCATGGTATGGTGCCACTTAGTGCTCTAGGCTCATTCAAGCCCTTGCCTGCCAGGACCCTCACAGCACTCTGGGTGGAAACATCAACCTCCCAACCTTGCAGAGGGACACTGAGCACCAGAACCAGCAAGTGGCCACCCAAGGTCATATAGCACTTGCTAGCATTGCCAGGGCCCAAAGCTAGATCTCTCAAAGCCTAGACTCTGCCCCGGGATACCTGCTGTCTCAGAAGCTGAATGTGAAACCCACCGCTGCAACACATGTCACAGAAATGCTGCTGTCACTAGAAAGATGGGGAGACTCTCACTGCTGCCCATCACGGGCCCACATTTCCCAGGAAAGATGTAGGCACTGCCTCCTGTCTTGTTATATTGCCTCCCTGTCCCCAGTGGCTTCACAAGACCCAGATGGGGGAGGTCCACTCCTGCTCACTCTCTATCTCCAGAGAACATGGATGGATCCTTCCCTGGGAAAGCCGGGGGAGCAGGGGTACCTTGGAAAGCATTTGGCATGAGCAACCGTGTCTCACTCTGTGCCACAGGGGCCAAGAGCAGACCTTCAGCCTGGCTTTCCCCATGCAAATGAAGCTCCTTTGGAGACTTACATAGTGATGGAGTCCTGTGTTTACTTTTACAAGTTAGTGAGAAATCCTAGAATGTCAGAGTTGGGACTGGCTGGTCATCTATTTCACTAATAGATAAGAAGCTGAGGCTCAGAGAAGGAAAGGGCCTGCCCCAGTCACATAGCAAATCCATAGCAGGGCCTGGATTGGCATTTTGGAAGCTACGTAAGAATTTGGTTTGTTTTCCTCATCAAGCCTTCATTTTCTTGTCTGTAAAATGGTGCTAACACCTAACTCCCAAGGTTGAGGTGACAACTGAGAGTATGAACACAATGCATTTGGCATGGGGCCTAGCTCACAGTTAGTGCTTGAAAAGTAATGTGATGATAATTATTTCTTTTATTTCTCCTTGAGCCTGGACCAGGGAGATGGGGACCTGTAAGAGAAGCATGCTGTCCCCAGGTCTGGATGACTCTGAGGCTAGACTCAGAAGGACAAACCCCCAAACTTGGGGATATGCAGGATGGGGCAGCCTGGATGAGGTCACAGCCAACAAATTTGAAGCAAACAGCTCTAGTTACACACCAGAGAGCTTTGCAAATTACCATAATGACTTGGCTATAAAGTGGCACCACATATAAGGTGACTCCCCACAAGAATTTTAATTTATGCTAAAACCTGCCAAGTCTGCGTGAGAGTGGACAATGATGCATTCAGCATCTAGGACCCAGATGCTGCCTCCTTGCAGTCCTGGCAGCATCAGCAGCTGGGGTCCTGGCAGGCCTACATCATGACCGCCTTCTTGTTCACCCATAAGCAGACTTTAGTGCCTGTTGGGCACTGGGCTGGTGATAGGGCACTGCACTTTACAGTTTACAAAACATTTTTGCAGCCATCACCTGTGAGCTTCATTGCAACCCTTAGGAGTTGGCTGGGCAGGCTCAGAGAGGGCAGGTGATTTGCCCAAGCTCACACAGCAAGTACAGGGCTCAGACTTGCCTGACTCAGCCATCTAGTCAGTAAGCTTTTTCCAAAAAGGGCAAAAAGTAAATGATTTAGGCATTGTGGGTACACATAGTCTCTGCCACAACTACTCAACTCTAACCCTGTACCATAAAAAAAAAAAACATAAACAAATGAGTGGGCCTGTGTTCCAATAAAACTTTACTTAGAAAAACAGATTTCTGGCTCTTAGGCTATTAATCTGCCAGCCCCTGATCTCCTGCAGCAGTGAGAGAGACAGGATTTGACATTTGAAATGAGCATACTTTTTCCTGCATTTCCATCTCCTAGTGGGCATTCAGTGAACGGACGTGCCTTCAGCCTGGCTCTGGGGCCCCTACAGTCTAGGCTCCCACCGGCCACCTGGTATGACCTCACACATCCATGATGCTTCCTGCTCTGAGACACACATCCTTGTCACCCCGTTTGGCCTGACCCTTTCAAACCCCTCTGGGCCCTCAGAGCCCAGCAGAAGTACACCTCCTTCTGGAACAGTCCTTGGTCTCCTGCCTTCCCTCCTGGTCTCCCCCACTGCCTGAGCTCCCGGCCTCAGCATCCCTGCGAATAGCTGCCACTGAGGTGAACCTTCTGCACATCCAGCACACGCCAAATACTCCCCATGGTTTATCTCTAAATATTCACAACACCACTGCAGCACTCTCTCCTGCCACGCTGATGCCTTCAGTGCAAGGAAAGTCCTACCTCCCCTATGAGCCTGAGAAATCCTTCAGACGAGGATGTTGGAGTCCCAGAGCTGCTGAGTGTGTGTGTCCTGAGGCATGATTTTCTCCAACTGGCTTCACATATTGAAGAGAAAACAGGGGCACAAATCGAAGAAAGGGCTTGTCCTAGTCACACAGTGAGTGTGTTTCCTAGAAACCTGGCCCCCCAGGCATGTGCACCTCATTCCTTCATTTCCAGCACACAGTCAGGCCCAGAGCAGGTGCTTAGAAATGCTGGGGGGGTAGGCAGCTGGGAGGCCTGTCCCGGGTTTACTTTTGTGCCCACTATATGCCAGACACTGTGACTTAGGAGAATGGAACAAGCTTTGTCACACACACACCTAGGTTGAAGTCCTGCTCCACCATTAACTTTCTAGCTATTTGACCCTAGACAGCCCCCTCGCCCTTCTGAGCCTCAGTTTCTTCATTTGTAAAATAGGGATAAGAATCCCAGCTCCAGGGGATGGCTGGCTCTTAGGATCAAGTGAGGCAGGCAGCACTTTGATAAAGGCCCCTCTGCTGCTGTCTGGACAGGCAGGGAGACACAGCCGCAGCCCCTGGCATAGACCTATTTTCCTGGGCAGTGGGCAGCAGCCGCCATGGAAGGGCAGCTCCAGGCCAATGGGGTCATGCCAGCAGCCCTTCCCCTGGAGCATAAGCATGGACATGGCAGCCTCCTCTCTGAGCCTAGCTTTGCCCTCTGTGCCCCAGGAGTGCTCCATTACTCTTCCCACAGGCCAGGCCCTGGCAGGAGCACCCCAGGGATCACAGGCAGGAGACATAGTGCTTCCTACTTCCCAGGTCCTCCGCTTTTTTCATTTAGTAACATACCATGATACCAAGTTGATGGAGCGCCCGTTATGTGCCAGGCACAGTGCTAGGCTCTTTCCATGCCAGTATTGCTAACCCCATTTCCAGAGGAAGAGCGGCTCGCTACAGGACACACAGCAGGGCCAGAGCCCGGCCTCGTTCATCTCCTAACCCTTTCTGCCCTCTGGGCTGCCTCGTCACTCCCTCTTCTCCCTCCTCACAAAACCCAGAGGCCCAGAGACCAGCAGGGAGAGGGCTTCTGAAAGAGCAGGAAGGTGGACAGCCCAGAAGGGCGGGCCGGGTTAGCGCAGACCTGCTGCTGGCCTGGAGCCACGTTGGGCCATTCATGGCCATGGGGGCGGGGAGGGCACGTAACCTCAGCGGGGGGCTCTGGAATGGCAGGCCTGACTCTCACAGCCTCACACCGGGCTTATGCCACCCGCCACCTCTTATCCTAGACTGCAAGAACCCATAAATTCCCCTTTAAAGCTAAGCTAGACTTACGGCGACTCAGGCCAGTGAAACCTGAGCAGGCTCCCCTCAGGACGGCACCACAGAGACACCTGAGCCAGCCCACAGGTCCAGCGCGGTCCAGAACCAGAGTGAGCAGCCCAGGGCGGGTCACACGTGTGGGGGCAGGTATGTGGTGTGTGTAAGTAAACACAGCCGGGGGCCAGCTTTCCCCTCCGACTCTCTTACTATTACCAAATTCACACATCAGAAGTCCAAGATCAAGGTGCCAGTCAATCTGGTTTCTGGTAAGGGCTCTCTTCCTAGCTTGCACATAGCAGCCGTCTCACTATGTCCTCACACGGCCTTTTCTCAGTGTGGGCACGCAGAGAGTGAGTGAGCTCTCTGATGGCTCTTCTTTTTTTTTTCCTTTTTTTTTATGGGGAGGAGACAGGGTCTCACTCTGCTGTTATCTAGGCTGGAGTGCAGTGGTGTGATCACAGCACACTGCAGCCTCAAGTTCCTGGGCTCAAATAATCCTCCCGCCTCAGCCTCCCAAGTAGCTAGGAAGGACTACAGGTATGTATTACCATATTTGGCTAATTTTTTATTTTTTAGAGATGAGGTCTCACTATGTTGCCCAGGCTGGTTTGGGACTCAAGCAATCCTCCTACCTTGGCCTCCCAAAGTGTTGGGATTACAGGCCTGAGCCACTGCCTGATCTGGTGTCTCTTCTTATAAGCACACCAGTCCTATATGATCAGGACTCCACCCTTATGACTTCGTTTAACTTTATTTACTTCCTTAGAGGCCTCATCTGCAAACATAGCCACACTGAGGTTAGGGTCTGAACATATGAATTTGAGAGGGAAACAGTAATACTCAGTCTGTAACACCCAGGATTTACTCCCTCCTTTTCCCTCCCTAATAGGGTCCAATATTTCCTATGTCTATCTGTGGAGCTTGAGAGAGACCAGTATAGCATTGCAGATAAGAGTATAGATTCTGGAGCCAGCAGACTAGGTTTGAATCCTGATTTTGCCATTTACTAGCTGTGTGACCTTGTCTAAGCCAAGTGACTTAGCTTCTTTGTGCCACAGTTTATGAAGTTAAAAGGGTTAATGTACCATGTATTAAGTACCTAGAACAGAACCTGGCATACAGCAGGCACTACATAAGTGTTTGCTATCATGGTTGTTCTTACTGACCCCACCCCAGCATGGACTGCCGAAGGCCTGAACCACTCAGCGTGATCTCATCTCTCCAGATACAGTGCCACAGTGAACGGCTCAGAGAGAGACACGTGAGGCAAGCTGGCTTAATTAGAATCCTGGCATTTCTGTTTGATGACTCGACTCCCCTGCATGTGAATGAGGATGCATGCAGCCCTGGGAGCTAGTAAAAGCCATCCTGTTACCTGAGGAAAAGTCAACTGGAGGACAAGGTCAACAAAATGGGGCCTCTCAGCCAGAAGAGCAGCAGAGAAACTCAGTCACAGCACCCGTGGCACCAAGACCCTCAAGTGAACAGTAAAGCTCCTATAGTGTGTCTAGCCCGTCACAGATGGTTTTTTTTAAATTACTGAACCCAAAAGCATCCTTACTAATATTTTTTTACAAAATAATTTTTATCCATTTGACAATCTTTGTTTTTAATTTGAATATTTAGTCCATTTATACCATGTGCATTTAATGTAATTACCATATATCTGAGTTTAAATCTTCTTTTTTTTTTGAGACAAAGTCTTGCTCTGTCGCCCTTGAGTGCAACGGCACAATCTCAGCTCACTGCAACTTCCTCCTCCAAGGTTCAAACAATTCTTCTGCCTCAGCCTCCCAAGTAGCTGGGACAACAGGCATGCGCCACCACACCCAGCTAATTTTTGTATTTTTAGTACAGACAGGGTTTCACCATATTGGCCAGGCTGATCTCAAACTCCTTACCTCATGATCCACCCGCCTCAGCCTCCCAAAGTGCTGAGATTACTGGCATAAGCCACCAGACCTGGCCGAAATCTTTTTTTATTTGGACCTATTCTAGGTTGTTTTTCTCTCCTTTCTTACCTTCTTTCAAATTAATCGAGTATGTTTTATTATTCCATTTTATTAGGTTGTTAGATATACTTTCTTCTATTGCAATCTAATATAGATCAGGACAGTCATGTGTCATTTAACAACAGGGATACGTTCTTAGAAATGCATTTTTTGGTGATTTCATTGTTGTGTAAACATCATAGAATGTACTTACATAAACCTAGGTGGTATAGCCTACCATCCATGTGGTATACATGATAACACCCAGGCTATCTGGTATAGCCTATTGCTCCTATGCTACAAACCTGTACAGCATGGTACTGTACTGAATACTGTAGGTGACTGTAACCCAATGATTAGCATTTGTGTATCTCTAAACACAGAAAAAGTACAGTAAAAGTACAGTATCATAATGTTATAGTACCACCATTGTATATGTAGTCTGTCATTAATTGAAATGTTGTGCAGTGCATAAATGTACTTTTAATACTTTCTACCCAGGACAAGAACCTCAGGACTCTAATTCCATTCCTGCCCCTACACATACACATTCTTTGGGTTATTGTTTTTGTATATTTCAATTCTACATATATTTTTAAATTGTTACCAGGTACTATTGTTTTGTGTAGTCAATATGGTGTTTGTTTATGTATTTCTCAAAACCAGTGTCATAGTAATAGTTAATATTTTTAAAAATACTTTCCCTTCATCTTGTTTCTATATGAGGTCTTTTTCTTTCTCCATTAAGTCTACTGGCAAAGAATTATCTCACTTTTGTTTGTTTGAAAATGTTATTATTTCACTACTTCTGAAGAATATTTTTGTTGGGTATAGAATTCTAGGTTGGCAGTTACCTTCTTTCCATATATTATGAATTTATGCCACTGCATTAAGAATTTCATAATTTCTATTGGAACGTCATCTCTAAGTCTTTTGAAGTTATTGCATCTTCCCCATCAACCCTGACTACTTTTAAGATTTTCTCTCTGTGTTTTGTTTTCAGCAGTTTGACATAACTATGATGTGCCTCGGTGTGCTTCTCTTTGTATTTATTCTGCTTGAGGTTTATAGGAATTCTTAAATATGTGGCACAATGTCTTCTGTCAGTTTTGGAAAACTACTGGCTATCATAACTTCAAACACTATTTTGCTCATCATCTTTCCCCTGTCTTTCTGGGACAATAATGTATGTTAGGCCCTTTTACCATGTCCTATATATCTCCTGCTATTTTTGAATTTTCCATCATTTTTTAACTTTCATGCATCAGTCTGGATTTTGTCTACTGACCTATTTTCCAGTTCACTAATCCTCTTTTTAACTGCATCTAACTTTTAAATCTAGCATTTGAGTTCTTAAATTTAGTTACTATATTTTTTAATTTAAAGTTTTTCATTTTGTTAATTTCCATGGTTTTCAGATCTCTATTAAAATTCTCTATTTGCTAATCAATTTTCTTGAACATATTAATGTTATTAATGCTATGATCAGTTATTTTATTTTTTGAGACAAGGTCCTGCTCTGTCACCCAGGCTGGAGTACAGTGGCATGACCCTGGCTTCCGGAAGCTTCAACCTCCCAAGCTCAAGCAATCCTGCCACCTCAGCCTCCCAAGTAGCTGGGACTATAGGCGACACATGCACCATCACACTCTGCTAATTTTTGTACCTTTTGTAGAGACAGGGTTTCAACAGGTTGCCCAGACTGGTCTTGAACTTCTGGGCTCAAATGATCCTCTGGCCTTGGCCTCTTAAAGTGCTGGGATTGTAGGCGTGAGCCACTGCGTCTGGTCAATCACAGTTATTTTAAATCCTGTGTCTGATAACAGCAACATTTGGACTACTTGTGTGTTTTGATTGTGATTTTCCCCCATTTGGTCCTATCTCCTGGTATCTCTGCTAATTTTTGACAGAATGCTCAATATTGTGTATGAAATTTTAACAGATGATATCTTCCTCCAGAGAAAATTTTATTTTGCTTCTTAAAGGCAGTTAAAAGAGGAAAATATCATCTTAATTCAGTCTGGGATTTGGCTGTTGGAAAGCTGGGCTTCACTCTTTTATGTAAAAGTTGCTCTGCTTCTGGTTCATCCTTTCTCTTAGATGCTGCCTTTCAGGGGCCTCAACTGAAAGCTTGGGATGCCAAGCTTCTTGGCTGACTCTGAACTTCAATATTTGTCTTCCTATAACTCAAAGCTGTTGAAAGGTCTGCCTAATTTATCAACTATTTTTCTTCTTCTTCTTAGAGACAGGGCCTCTGTTGCCCAGGCTGGAGTGCAATGGTGCAATCAGAGCACACTGTAGCCTCAAATTTTTAGGCTCAAGGGATCCTCCCACCACAGCCTCCCAAGTAGCTGAGACTACAGGCACATACCACCATGCCCAGCTAATTTTTTAATTTTTTTAGAGACCAGGTCTTGCTATGTTGCCAAGCTGGTTTGAAACTACTGGGTTCAAGTGATCTTCCCCCCTCAACTTCCAAAAGTCCTGGGATTACAGGTGTAACCCACCACACTCAGCCCTCTTCTCAACCTCATAACTGCCACATCTGTTGGTTTCTTCACCTCTTAGCCTACGCCATGCATAAATCAACAAATATCTTGAAGGAAAAGCAACACTGAATGTTAGGCTCACTTTTTGGCACTTGCTATCTCCTTGGGATCTTGACCCCTCAAGATCAGCCTGTCTCAGTAGCACTTAACTCCAGTTTTTGTCTCCATAGCACAGTAAGGCTGCAGAAAGATCTGTTGAGCTCTCTGACCCTTGGCCCTACATTAACCACAAACTGGCTAATGCCTGAAAGGAAGAAGTGGCAGAGTGTCATATTCACCTTAGTGCATTTCCCTTCTCTCTGGAGTCTTGGTCCCTCCTCAAGTCCTAGCTGTCTCATTAGTTCTTTGATGCCTTTTTTTTCCTTTCAGATGGGGTCTCACTCTGTCACCCAGGCTGGAGCGCAGTGGCGTGATTTTGGCTTACTGCCTCCTCTGCTTCCTGGGTTCAAGCAATTCTCCCACCTCAGCCTCCCGAGTAACTGGGATTACAGGAGCGCACCACCACACCAGCTAATTTTTGCATTTTTAGTAGACATGGAGTTTCACCATGTTGGCCAGACTGGTCTCAAACTCTTGACCTCAGGTGATCCATCCACTTCGTCCTCCCAAAGTGCTGGGATTACAGGCGTGAGCCACCATGCCCAGCCAGTTCTTTGATGCCTTTAAACGAACATTTTATCCAGAGGAAATATTAGTCCGATACAAGCTAATTTGATATAGTTAGATGCAAAAATCCCCTTTTAACAAATAATTTTAATGACTCTATAGTATTCCATTCCATGGGTGTACATTTTAATTTATCCTTCATGGTTGGGAATAAGATTATCTGGAAAAGTGAAAAACTCAAAACAATCATGTAATGAATGTATTTATAGATCTATCTTCATGTCCATCCATATTTTTAGCCTTAGGGTAAATGCCTAGATGTGAGACTGCATAGTCAAAGGATATGCAAAATTTTAAGCATTTAAAATAGAAAAAAATAGGAGATAGCCTGTATATCTATTAATAGAATAATGATTATTGTGAAGTTATTCAGCAGAAATTTTATGTAACATTGAATATGATACAGTAAAAGCCTGCCATAATGCAATAAGCATGGCCCAAAAGCGTCAATAACTTAAACATGCAGGGTTGTGTTATTATGTAATTTAAAAATGATATCATTGGTGTTTTTTCCAGTTAACTTGTGGGAAAAAATGTTTACATTGATTGAATATGTAAGAAACAGCTCACTTACTGCAAAGTCCACACCACACAAGGAACTGAGAAAGTCTCAAATGATTTATGAGGCAGCCACTTCCTAAACCCATCCACCCCGACAACTCCACAGAGAAGAAGAATTCTCACTGCCCCTTTTGGGAAGAGGCTGGACAGAGGACAGAAACAACCACCAATGGCCAACCATGCTTTATATGAATTTGCCTCATCATAAGTCATGGGTTTCCCTAGATTTACTAAAGTTTTTAGTCACAAAGGAAAATATTTATAAGAATTAATTCTATTACAAGAGCAGGATTCAACATTCCATATACTAAAAATAATTGAAGAGTAAAAAGAATGGAAAATCAATACATCAATGTTAACGATTCATTCAGTTAACACGCGGATAGTGATGCTTACTATGTGCCAGGACCAGGCACCAGAAATGCGGTGTTCCAGTGATAAATGAGAAAGGAAAGTCTCTACTCCAGCGGGGTTTACATTCCAGTAAGAGGACAGTTTCAAAAGTAAACAAATAAATATGTACTAGAATATCAGGAAGTGATAAATATTATAAATTAAAATAAAAATAAGCAGTTAGAAAATAAAGAGGCAGGACAGTCAGAGGAGGTCTCTCCAAGGGGCTGACATTTGAACAGTGGCCTGAGGGGAGGGAGGGCATACCAGGAAGGGGGAGCAGCAGGGTGCAAAGGACCCAAGGTTGAAGTGCACTCCAGGGCAGCACACGGAAGGCCAGGTGTGGCTGGAGCCTAGCAAGCAAGTGATGGAGGCAGGCAGTGAGGCCGCAGAGCAGGGTCTGGGGGCTACGGTGAGGATGCTGGGTGTTATTCCACTGTAGCAGGAAGCCACTGGAGGTGAAAGCAGGGTGCCACCAGACCCAACGGGTGGTGGGAAATGCTGTCTCAGTTTTGTCTTGAAAAAGACTGTAGAAAGCAAAGCGCAGATGCAGGGAGGTTGCTGGCTTTGGGATTAGGAGTGTTTTTAAAGCTCAATATTCCTTTTTTGGGTTAAGGGGCTGTTCTGTCTCATCATTGGAGTGGTGGCAATGTGACTTTATGCATTTCTCAGATATCACATAACTGTTCTCTCTCTCTCACACACACACACACACACACACACACACACAGAGGCACACACGCTCACACACACAGGCACACACGCTCACACATACAGGCACACACGATCACACACACAGGCACACACGCTCACACACACACACAGGCACACCTTGCACACATGCAGACACACTTACACACAGGCACACACACACAGGCACACACACACATGCACATCACTCCCTCACACACACTCCTCACACACATGCTCTCACACACTCATACACTCTGACATGCACATATACACATACACATTCACTGTAAATAAATTTACTGTACATAAATGTTTAAATATTTTTAATATCTCCGTATCATATATTTTGAAATATTTCACATTGTTTTAATAATAAAAAGACCACAAAAAAATCTTTGAGAATAAGCCTAAGACAGAATTGGACTAGATGGTGGTCCTCTAACTTAGCACACACCATCGCCCAGGGTCTATGAACAGCCTCCTGGCCCACCTCGAGTAATTTCAGGGCAGGGGTCAGGAGGACACTCCCAGATGCTGGCCCAAGGAACGGCTGGGTACCCTTCCCCTTGGTGGCTGATGGATGAAGACAGCTTGAAGGAAACAGGAGCATCCACATGAGATGAACCAGCTGACAGGAGGGCTGCACAGGGCTTCCTCCTCCTCAGGGCAGCTCTTCGAGGGTCTCTGCCCTCTCTTCCCTCCTAGTACCGTCTCACGGGCTCCCCATGGCTCCCAAGTCCCTCTCTGTAAAAGGCTGCACCACTGCCAGGTGTGAATGATCACTAGTGCCTCCCCAGGGCCAACGGAGACTCCAGGCTGGGGTGCAACACAAGGTTCCAAAGAGCTGGAGCTGATAGAAGAAGGCACTGAGAGTATCTAACATATTATGTATCTCCCAAAGATCGGGAGGGATGGCCTAGTCAGTAAAACCCCAATAGCCTTTACACTTCTCAGATTTTACCTTTTATCATACTGAGCTAGTATGATTCCAAAATTCAAAATTTTGGATTTATATGCAACAGGGATTCTACAATTCCATGAATATTTCATTCCAAGATGACATGATTTTATTTATTTACTTATTTTATTTTTAGTTTTTTGGAGACGGAATGTCACTCTGTTACCTAGGCTGGAGTGCGATGGCACAATCTCAGCTCATTGCAACCTCTACCTCCCAGATTCAAGCAATACTTGTGCCTCAGCCTTTGGGGTAGCTGGGATTACAGGCATGTGCCACCATGCCTGGGTAAGGTCTGTATTTTAGTAGAGACGGGGTTTCCCCATGTTGCCCAGGCTGGTCTTGAACTCTGAGCTCAGACAATTCACCCAACTAGCCTGCTAAAGTGGTAGGATTGCAGGCATGAGCCACCGCACCTGGCCCTAAGATAATACAATTTTATAAAGCTAAGCATTTCAATGAATGCTTCTAAGATTCCATGATTCCACGAATCCATCATAAGGAGATTCTGAGGTTGTAAAATTCCATGATTTTCTGATTCCAAGGCCTGCTGTTTCCTAATATGTCCTGGAGCCCCACATGAGCCCCTGCCTGGCCCAAATTTTCAGGGAGCCACAGTGATGGTCACCAGTGCTCAAAACAGCCAGGACAGTAATGGGATGACAAGAAATCCAGAGGAAATGGCTGTAGAAATCACTAAGAAAATGTATCAAGGACAAACATATTCATCTGCATTTTCAGTACATACAGACCCACAGATGTTGATGTCAGGTATATATTTATTACTTGATGCTTGGCATTTTTTTAACCTTCTCCTTTAAATCAAGCTAATTACGTAACTCCTGTGCCCACACTGGTTCTTTCCCTTCGCTGATAAAACGGCTTCAAACTGCTCAAAAATATATAAAATGCAAGGACTCCATGACAGCAACAGGGCAAGGTGGGGGGACGCCCAGCTCTGGATGGCAGGGGTTGCATAGGAGGCAAGGATGCCAACACCTGAAAACCCCTCCGTCCACCTCCCTCCCTCGAGTCTCCATGAGAAGGTAGCTCTGACAGAAAATGCCACTGTCCTGGGAGAAGGCGAAGACACCCTGGACACCTCAGCTCTCCAGGAACGGGCACCATCCAGAGATCCAGCTGGGAGGAGGCAGGAGGAAGGCTTCCAAGTCCCTCCAAGGCTAGGGATTTCTGGATTCTGTGGACAAGATGATTTGTTCCACCATGTTGCCAGAAAGGGGTCAAAGCCTACTAGGGAAGTCACAGCTTTGGCTTCTGAAAAATCCCACCCCCAGCCCTAACTCCACTCCAGACCTGAACCCACCCAGATCCCAGGGCCCCTCCTCCAGGAAGCTTTCCTTGACCAGCCCCATCCCACAGGGCATTGTGCAATCCTCTCCGCCCTCCCCCAGGGAGCCTAGAGCCAGCACTCCAGCCTGCACCCTCAGCCCGCCAGGAACAAGGGGCCCTCAGGCATCATTGTGGTGGAGGTTCCAAGGTGGCGTTCCACCCCAGGGCACACACTGAAAATCATGGGGGTGGATTTCTGGTGGCTGCCATGACTGAGAACCCTTGACATTTAGTGGGGAGCAACCAGGGATGGCCAACTCACTACCAAGGTTGGGTCAGTCCCACACTAGCTTTCTAATATCTTGCCAGATATTCAACTTTCTGTAAACAAGCAACCTGATCAGCTAAACCTAGAACACAGCTCCATTTTACACTTAAATATCAGTACATTTTCATGGTTTTAACATACAAGACATTTTCCAGGAATGAAACTCATATGTAAATTGAGGAAAGACTACGCTGTGTTTTGTTTGGAAGCTGACCAGGGACTGTTCACCATCTCAGAAAATTATGTCACTCTCGGCCACTCTGTGTGTTTGCAGCCATCCAGCTTAGCAATGCCGTACACAGGTGCAAGTGGCCGACGACTTCACCCCATCTTCCAGCACTGTCACGCCTAAGTGCGTGGATGTGGAAATACATTGTACACAAGTTACTTCCCTTTAATTCTTCTTCAATATAAAACCTTACATGAAAGTTTTTAAAAAGATGGTGCAGACAGGCTACGTTATCAGCACATTTCATCTCAGGAGAGCAAAGGAGGCAGTTCAAAGAAGGCCCTGTTAAGAAAAGGAAGCACTGCTGCGAACCTCAGCTACCAGCCGGCACCTTCTTCAGGTGGGGAAAGCAAGGTCTCCCCCAAGGTCACAGAGTGAGTAGGGGTGAGCAGGACTGTGTCTTGATCTCTTACATCCCAGGGACTATTTCTGAATTCAGTGACCGAGTCCTGAGCCCAGGGGGATCCACAAGAAGGCAGGCACGTGGCTCCTGTGCAGGCTTCCCAGGGAAGGTGAGCAGGTGGCCCAGACCCTGTGCTGGGGCACAAGGTGGGAGTGTGCAGGGCTGACTCCAGAAAGCCCAGGAAGGGCAGGCCCAGGGAAGGGACCTCGGGAGGGGCAGTCAGCACCACTGGCAGATCAGCAGAGAGGATTTGAGACCCTGAGACGGAGCTCACCTCCCCAACCCTTCCCCATCTCGAACATTCCCCCTCTCCCACCGTAAGTGATAAGCAGCCAGCTTGCAGAACAAATGCAGCCATGAATACACCAGGTAAGAACTGGGCTAGGCCTTGGATGCCACTCAAGCCTCTACTGCCAGGAAAGATGCTAGAAAGACAAGAGATAAGAAGCCCTTTCTCTAAGATGAAGGCCCCTGGGGCAGGTCACCAGGCCACAATCCCAGCTCTGGCCTTTACAATGTTATTGGTTGAAATCCACTGGTCTCCCACAAGAGACAGGAGAGACAGGAGATGAAAGGTAATGAACATTTCCAAACATGTGTTTGAGGAAACATGAAGCAGCACCTAGCTGTGTTTTGCTCAAGTTAGGAGCAGGCCTCTGAGAGGGGCAGGGAGAGTACAGACTTGCCCCTGGCCCCACCTGCAGCTCTGCACAGGGCCGAACCAGTCCACATGGGACCACACTGCCCCGACTGCTGAGGCTGCAAAGGGGAGTTTCCAGGAAAGTCGAGGGGCTGATGGGGGCAGCCCACTCACAGTTACTGCTGCTGCTGCCACCATTTCCAAGGAGAAAGCCTGCCCACGAGACCATGCTTTACCTCCATCGGGAGGTTCTCATGCAAGTAGCCCCCCGTGTTCAGGCCTGACCCTCATTTTCACACTTGAGGTCAAGAATCCAGGGAAAGGACCCCAGGCAGGAAGCAGAGCCCAGAGCTCTAGTCCTTCCCTGGCTCTGAACTCATTCCTTCCACGGCGCCTCACTGCTGCCTCCTAAAGGCGGCCGGAGAGAATGATGCTCTCCTCAGCATCCTGGGAGGGATGCGGTATTTACAGGAACAACTAAAGTTTCTCTGCTTAGTTCTGCAAGGCTGAGATCAGCAAATCCTGCTGAAGAGACGATAACACCGAGCCTGGGTGGTGATGACAGTCATACCAGGATTCGATGCAGAGTTGTCTGGGGCAAAGCTCTCCTAGGCGGCTGGGCTGCTGTCCAGCACTTCACGTTTACACAGATGACCTCATTCGTCCTCACCGAGGCCTGCGGCTAGGACTGACCTGTGCTTCTGATGCCAGCTTGGTGCCCCAGCATCTTATCTTCAGACCAGCACTGACATCACAATGGATCACCTTGATGCTCCATCAGAAAACAGAGTGAACAGAAAATGGGCAGGGGGCCACCTGGGCTCAGGGCACATCTTCCCCAAAGCTTGCCTGCTTTCCTTCTCACCCTTCTCACTGCCAGTTTATGCCGGCTGAGCTTGGGCAGCTCACTGCCAAGCACAGGGACCCTGTCGGCAGCCTGGCCATGAATGAGTACAGTGTTTGGGACCAGTCAACAAGATGGATGTTGTTTGGTTTCGGCTCCGCGCACCGTAAACATTCTGCGGCAGACGCAGCTCCAGGTGGCTTGCTGGCTCTCATCAGCAGCTGGGCCGGCCTGTAAAGGCCCATTACCGTGCACATAAACAAGGAGGGCTGGTGGGGGGGAAGGCGGGAGACTGCTGGGCCTGTCCCACTTTCTGGAAGAAGAACACAAAGGAGCAGAAATCCTGGAGCCAGGCTGGAGGTGGAGGCAGCTGATGGAGGAGGAGAAGAACCCAGCCTGGTCCCTGTTCCAGCTCTAATGCTGATCCACCATGCGACCTTCAGCAAGCCTCACATCGTGTCCAGATCTCAGTTTCCTCATCTGAGAAAGAGAAATGGGCTCCACTGTCAGGCTGCAGTAAGGCCCACGGAAGTGATTCATCAATGAGCTGACTGGGCCAGTAGCTGCTTGAGGACAAGGATTCCATCTGATCCATTTGGCCCTGGGGATAGGAGCATAGGCTTTAGAGACAGCCAGCCTGGTCTGGAATCTGAACTTTGCCCCTCACCTGATAGTATGTTTTTGGCTAGGTAATCTAAACTCTCTGAGCCTCCATTCCCCTATCTGTGAAATGCAGATCATCATACTAGTTGCAGGGATTCATTATGAGGATCAAATGAGATAATGCCCCATGAGGCACTTAGCTCAGGGCCTGGCACACAGTCCAGAAAGGGTCACTCTCATTTCTGTATCCCCCAAGTCTCCCTCAGACAAGCAGGAGCAGGCTGTCAGGGTGAAGCAGGCCAGCCAAGGCCAGGGATGGCCAGGTCTTCTGGGGCTCTCCCTCCTGGTCTAAGAGGATCTTTGGATCCCATACCAAGTACTCAGCCTGCCTGGCGCCCATGTGGGCCTCACAGCCCGGCCCCAGACACCAAGCCCCAGGCCCGTGTGGGAGGTGGGCCAACCTGAAGAACATATACTCTTCAAGTGCCAGTTGGCTGAAAGTCAATGTGTCAAATGACCAATTCGTCAAAAGCCAATTAGCCACAAATTACTTCGCCAAATGGCTACATTCCCAAAATTTCCAAATAAACAGTTACCCAAAACTTGTTTATTTTAACCATTTATAAAGATGACAACAATTTATGTTAGAAAAGATGGTTTTAGTTTTAGTAATACGTTTTCATTTTGTGTTCATAGCAGCATTTTAAAAAATATTAAATTGGTCAAAATCAAGGATTATGGGTAGGTTTCTTCTTACTATTTCATATTTGCTGTTCAGTTTATTTCATTTGATTCAGTCATCAAATGTCAATGTTTCATACAGGAAATCTTAAAGTTACACCGTATAGGAGATTGAATGGTGGCCCCTTCAAAGATATTCCATGTTGGCTGGGTGCAGTAGCTCACGCCTGTAATCCCAGCACTTTGGGAAGCTGAGGTGGGTAGATCACTAGAGATTAAGAGTTCGAGACCAGCCAAGCTAATATGGTGAAACCCTGTTTCTACTAAAAATACAAATATTAGCTGGGTGTGGTGGTGTGCGCCTATAATCCTAGCTACTCAGGAGGCTGAGGCAGTAGAATCACTTGAACCTGGGAGGCAGAGGATGCAGTGAGCTGAGATGGCACTATCGCACTTTAGCCTGGGCAACAGAGCAAGACTATGTCTCAAAAAAAAAAAAAAAAAAGGAAATATTCCATGTAAAATCTTCAGAACTGGTGAACGTGGCCTTATTTGGAAAAAGGCTCTCAGTAGATGCAATGATGTTAAAGATTTTAAGATGAGATCACCTTGGACTATCCAGTGGGCCCTAAAGCCAAAGAGAAGCATCCTTATGAGAGATACACACAGGAGAGACAGGCAGGCAGACAGGGAAGAGGCAACGTGGCTGGGAGGCAGAGGCTGGTCTGCCTTAAGTCAGTGAATGCCAACAGCCACCAGATGCCAGAAGAGGCAAAGATTCTCTCCTGGAGCCTCCAGAGTGCGCAAGGCCCTGCCCGACACTTTGATTTTGGACTTCCGGCCTCCAGAACTGTAAGAGGGTAAATATGTGTTGTTTTAAATTTTCTGTTGTCTAAAACTGTGGGTAATTTGTCACAGCGGTCTCAGGAAATTAATACACGCTTTTTAAAAAAAAATCATTATTTTTTGCCATTTTCTGTTTTACCAATTCTTAACTTTTTTAAAGGATTGTTTTGCTAATGTCTTAAGAAATGTATTAAATTCAGTTTGTTTCTAGTAATTAACACATGACTGTGATATGGTTACTTATGCTGCTTCTTAGTTTATTTATTACTTTAGCCATCTTTTAGGACTTTCTATGACTTACAACCAACTTTCAAAATTCTTTCTTTACAATTCATATTAATTGTTAATGCATATCGAATCTCATATCTGCTTTTTAAAAGTAAATCAAATTCAGCAATATATATTAATAGAAAAGATAATATATCATGACCTAGTGAGGTTTACAGAGTGTAAGGTTCTAAATCACAAAACATAATTCACTAAATCAAAAGAATAAAGAAGAGCCATATGATCAGCTCCACAGACACAGAAAAAGTAGTAGCCACTGATGATCAAAATTCTCAGCATACTAGAAATAGAAAAGAATTTCCTCAAGATAATAAAGTATATCAATGATAAACCATGGCTAACATCATGGTTAATGGTGAAAAACTGGATGGCTTCCCCTAAGACCGGGAACAAAGCAAGGATGTCCACACTCACTACTGCAATTTAACATTATTATTAGATGTCTTAGCTAGTGCAATTCAATAAGAAAAGAAAAAAGCATGAAGATGGAAAAAGAAGCACAACTCTCTAGCCTCAGATGACATGACTGATTACATAAAAAGTCCTATGTCTAAAAACAAAAAAGATAGAATAAATTTAGACATGTTGCAAGATACAAGGCAAACATAATAAAATGAATTTTAATTCTATATACTAGAGGAAATAATAGGAAGATAGGATTTAAAAGCAATATCACATATAATAGCATCAGAAAACATAAAATGCTTAGAAATAAAGTTACAGAAGCTCTTAATATATAAGACCTTTCACTGCTACTGAGAGAAAGCAAAGAAAACCTTAATAAATGAGGAGAGATACTATGTTCATGGATAAAGGATTAAATATTGTTAAGATGCCAAATCTATCCAGATTATACATTTAATACCATCTCAATCAAGACTCAGTAGGCTTTTTGGGTAAAATCTGACAAATTGATTCCAAAATATATATATGAAAATATTAGAGATCTAGAATAGCCAAAACAATAAAATTAAGAACAAAGTTGGAGAACTGACACTATCTGATTTCAAGGCTTTCTACAAAGCTACAATAATCAAGACAGTGTGGCACTGGCATAAAAATAGACATACATCAACAAAACAAACAGAAAGTCTACAATTAAATCCACACTTACATAGTCACTTGATTTTTCACAAGGGTGCCAAAGCAAACCAATGAGAGAAAGATATCTTTTCAGCAAATGATGCTAGAAAAACTGGATAACTGCATGGAAAAGATGAACTTGGCTCCTACCTCACACATGAAAATTAATTCATAATATATCATCAACCTAAACTTAGAACTAAAAACATAAAACTCCTAGAAAAGAGCACACCTTGGGAAAGGTTGCTTAGGTAGAACACAAAAAGCAAGAAACATTTTAAAAGATGGTAAATTGGACTAAATTAAAATTTAAAATCTTTTTTATTTAAGGGATGGGTTCTCCCTCTATTGCCCAGATTGGAGTGCAGTGGCACAATCCTAGCTCACTGCAGCCTTGAACTCCTAGGCTCAAGTGATCCTTCTGCCCCAGCCTCCTGAGTAGCTAGAACTTCAGGCATGCACCACCAGGACCAACTAAAATTTAAAATCTCTGTTCTCTAAAAAGCACCATTTAGAAAATGAAAAGGAAAGGCAGAGAATGGGGAAAATATTCTATATTCCACATATATATAATATATATAAAATACAATATTCCATATATACAATATTATAATATAATATTTCATATAATATGTACAATAATATAATATTTCATATTTTATATATCTCCCACAAGGCTTCCACCAGAATATATAAAGAACTCATAACTTAATAATAAAAGGGTAAACAACCCCATTTAAAAATGGACAAAAGACTTGAACAGACACTTCTCAAAAGAAGACACACACATGGGAAGGCACAAAGATATTCTATGTCTTTAGTCATTGGATAAATTAAAATAAAACCAGGGGCAATGGCAACCCCAGTTTGTTGGAATTTTTGTAGCTGAACACTCACCAAAGGGCTGATGACTGCTCTATCATGAAGAACTGCTCTTCACAATCAGTCCAAGGAGAAAACAAAACACAAGTCCAGCTTCTGGCCGCTCCAGACCTGGATGGCAAACCTGGCTTCATTAGTACTGACCTCCTTTTCTTGCTTCTGAGCAGGAAGCAGTCAGAAAAAAATTCCCTGAGGAGATGACTCTTGAGCTAAAGCCTAAAAGAGTATTTACCAGGAAAATGAGGCAAGGAGAACATCAAAAGTGCAAGGCCAGCATCTGGCCAAAGCCATGCAACAGCTGGACCTATTTGGGGGCTTTGAGTATTGAGGATATGGGACCAGGAAGCCCAGGAAGTAAGATGTCAGGGGCTGGCACAGGTGGGGCCTCACTGACACATCAGTAACCTTAGACTTCATCTTCTATCATGATGACATCATAGCCCTGACACAGTTAAATCCCAATAAACACACCATTTTCGTTCATTAATTCATTCAAGTAGTCATTCAGCAAACATTGATTGCACATCTACTGCTGACATTCTTGTCTCCCCATCTTAGATGGCATCCCCCAGGCCCAGCCCTGGCACTTTCTCTGGGATATACAGCCACCATAGAGTGAGCTCCTATTATGTGTCCAGAGCTAGGCCTGATGCTTTGTAAGTAAAATCTTAATCCTCACATTTTCTCCATTTTGCAGATAAGAAAATGAGAGACTCAAAGAAGAAACTGTTTCAAACCCAGACTTAACTCCCAAACCCCACTTCAGGTCAATGCATCCATCTATGCAGAAACAGTACCCAAGTGTAGGCTGAAGACCAGGCCCTGCAGCCAGCACAGGGGCACAGGTGGCCACAATGCTGCACAGAGAAGCTCACAGCAACCTGGCAGTAGCTGCCTCTCCTATCAGAGGTGAACTGCCTTCCTCACAGAGGTCTGGGTTGGCCCTAGATGCCGGGCTGAGTGACCTTAGAGCTGTCGGGAGGGCACCGACTTGCTCTCTAGGGCTCATGACAATGGGTACACTATCCCTTTGCTTCCTGGCAGAACCACCAGGCCTGGAGCGGGGGCTACTCTTAGGAATGGTGAAGGAGGGCAGGGCATGCTTCCAAGGCTCTAGCTTCCTCTGCTGCAAGCCCACAGCTCTCTTTGGCATGACCAGACCCTGGCCAAATAGTGAAGTTCCCATTACTGAAGCTAGTGGGGTTGTTAATCCAGCTAGAGTCACATAAATAAACAGCAGACACAACCCATAACCTCCCCAGGAGGCAGCCTCCCTCCACCACACCCCTCCCTCAGGCTCTTGCCAAGTCTGTCCTGGACAGCCAGCAGCCTCAGCCTTTGCACACTGCCGCCTCATCTCAGGAACCCCCTTCTGCTCCAAACCCTCCTCTGTGGCTCCTGTTCCCAGGGCTGATGCTCCCCAGCCTGCATCCAGGGAACCCAGAGCTGGCCGTGGAGGCCCTCCCAGACCTGGGAAGTCTCATAATCACACCATCCTGCTCTACCATCTTCATAGCACTCATCATTATTTAAAAGCGTTTTGCTTATCTGTTGACATCCTTGTATTTTGCTCACTGAGGGCAGGGGCTTGGTCTATTTCGATGACAACCTAGATCGAAGAACACTGTCTGGCTCAGAACAGGAATTCACCAAGTATCTGCTACATGCATGAATCCCGTGAGGCCCAGCTTCAATGATGCCCTCAGTGCAATTTTCCTACACATCCTTCCTCTGCTCCTCAAGGTGCAGACCCCAGGGCCTACTCCTTCATCTTCTGTCTCCCATGCCTGCAGGCAGAGCTGTGGCTGACACACCCTGCATCCAACCAATGACCAGCCCACCACAAGGGATTAATTCATTTTCACTGAATAAATAAATGCATGCAATTCAGCTTCCCCACCTGTGACAAATGTGGGATGGCTTTGTAAACTGTAGAGCACTGTGCACACATCCATTCTCCAGGGCCTGAAAGGCAGAGACCTTTACCACACATCTGCTGAACTGAATTCTGGGCAGCTTCTGCCTTGGCCCTCATTCCAGATCCCACAACTACAGCCACACTGGGAACTATACAGCTCCAGTTAGCATGAGTCTTGAACAAGGCATTACCTGAGTAGCCTGAGAGGCAGAGGTTTATCAAAACAAAGAGCTGAATGCTTCCTAGTCCCAGGAGGGGGAGGTGCAGGCGGCCTGCACATGTGAGCCACAGATGGTCAGCTGGCCGATGGGGAGGGTTCTATTTCAGTGACAATTCATTTTCAGTAATTATCCTTCTCTTCTTTAAAGTCACCTAAGGCAGTCCTCGTGAGCACTGGACCGCTTCCCTGAGCAAACTTTCAAGTTATCTGCACTTGTGGAGATGCATGGAATTCAAAGCAGATGTGCCAAATTGAGCCTCCCGCTTGCTGCTCCAGCTCCGACTTTTTCCCCCCGCAGCCCATGTAAATGTTTTTAAAATGGGACCCCAGTACTAGACATGTCAAACAGCTGAACTCAAGGTAGAGGGGGCTGCCAGAAGGGAAGACAAATGAAATTTAAAATCCCTTTCGACAGATTAACTAGAGACACTTTGAAGCCATAAATCACGCAGACTGTCTAGAAGAAGCTAATAATGGATTTCGGTTTTGCTCATATTTATTATCTCAAAGAGATAGCAGAACGCAGGGCCAATGTGCCTGGCTGGGGAATCCACCAGGGACCTCCTAAAACTGACCAGAGAGAAGGTGGAGGGGAGGAGGGACATAAGCACTAGCACTAATTATGTACCTGCTGTGTGCCAGGCACTGGGCTTGGCATGACTTGTTTTAAGCCACAATGCCAACCATGTGAAGAAGACACTATAGTCCCCATTTTACGGATGAGGACCCCAAGATACCCCAAGATAGCTTGTTCCAGGCTGTGTGGCTGTGTCTCCTACTCTAAAGCCCTTCCTCTTTCTGCCCAACAGAATGTGGGTAAAAAGGGAGGGCTTTGTCTGAGAGCACAGCGGACCCGGGGGAGAGGGAGAGACAGCAGGGCATGAGCGCTCCAGCCCCAAGGGGCCAGTCCCCACGTGACCCATGCACTGCTCCACAGCCAGGCCTTTAGCCTTGCTGTACCCTCTACCTGGGGTGCCTTTAGTGTTCGTTTCCTGAGCTCAAGCCTATGCTAGGACCTGGGCTGGGTCTCTGATCTCAAGTGTGCCCAGATGACAGCATTTTTGTGTTTGTCTTATTTGTCCCTAGAGAACTGGTCTCAATAGATTTGACCCTATCCGCCTCTGTATTCTCCCATGGCCACCCAGGAGATGCTCAATGCCCTGGCACCCTGAACACCAGCATCACATCTACCAAGGGCGGGAGCGCCGGGGGAACCGTACTGGCCCACTCAACACGCTTTTGAATGCCCACCTTGGACAGCACTGGGGACAGAACTGTGCACCACAGTGCCCACCCCAGGCTTACACCTGAGTACCAGCCACTTTATCCACAAATTTAACTCCATCAGCCCTAGGCGGGAGAAATCATTATTCCCACCTAAGGGAGAGAAACCTAACTCTCAGAAAGTGAAGCCACTTGGTCAAGATCAAGCAGGATGTGCACCTGCCACAGGCACCCCCTCCACCATCAAAGCCCCACCCCACTTGTTACCACTCGGGTCTGAGCTCAGTCCCCTGGGTGCTGATCATCAGACTCAAATGTGGTACAAAACCACAGGATGGAGGCAGGATGGATTTAACAACCAAAGGCTGCAAAATAGACACAAGAAACAGCACCCTGAGAGGTCAGAGGAGGCAGCCATCGGGGAAGGCTCCTGGGGAGAGGGCAGAATCCTGGCTCCTCTGTTTACAATTCTCAAAGACTTCGATCCACAGCATTGGGTTCCAAACTGTCTGGCACATCAGAGTGACCTGGGGAACTTGAAAAATAAATCTGGGCTCTGCCTAGGTAGATCAAATCAGAAACTCACCTCTCTAATCTGAGCTCCCAGACTGCAAAACACACACACACACACACACACACACACACACACACACACACACACACACGATGTGTCCACACACATGGATGTGCACACACACCACACAGTCATACAGCCCAGGCTCTCCAGCTATCTACACTTATCCTGATGTGCAGAGGATGCAGCCCCGCCCCCACCCTGTGCTTTATGATGTTCTCCCTCCTGAGACGCCTTTCTACCCACTTTAACCTGGGGAACTCACTCCTACCCATCCCTCAAGGCCTGGCTCAAATGCTTCCTCCCTGAAGCCCTCCCCAATCCCCTCTGCGCTTCACAGCCCAGGAGCCAAGCCCACACAGCAGTTGCTATCACTCTGCAGCATCACGTGGCACAGATGGCCCAGCTGTTCCTGCCCCAAATTGGTAATTCTTCTAGCCTCACTGCCTGACAGCACCTGGCTCCTACTGGTGCTCTAGAAATGAACGGCATGAGATGGGCTTGGAGAACAGGATTTCATCCAAAGATAAAGAGGGCCAAGGGCATGGCTGGGCACCTGGTACCACTCTTCCCTAGCACACCACAACCACACCGGCCTCCTCCCACATCTGAGACACAGCCAGCTTGCTCCTCCTTCTGGACCTCTGCACAGTTGTCCCCTCTTGCCCGTGGGCCTGGACAGTTCCGGTGGCTGCTTCGTGTCTTCAGGATCACCTTCCCGCCAGAGGTCTGACCTTCCCCGGACCCCGTCATTCTCTTTTTCTTCTTAGCACACGCACCGCCTACTACATATTATTATATTTGCTCACTGTCTCTCTGTCCCACTTGAACACAAGCTCCATAAGGGCAGGGACCCTCTCTGGACTCAAAGCCTGGAGAGCTTTCATGATCATTCCTGCACACACACGGGCCTTGAGAAGGCCACCCTAGACCATTCCATATGGGAATGCCTTGGATTTTCCTTTCTGAGAAATATGTATGGTTGACTGTACATGTTCATTCATGGTGAATTGGGGGTGAATCTTAAAAAAAAAAAAAAAGATTCCATAATTGCATCTCCCAGACTCTTTACATGTTGATATATTCATTTTTTTCACTACAACTTCCTATGTGATTGTGTGTGTGTATGTATATGCATACATACAGATATTTGGCATCTGACTACATATTGACATTTATTTAGTATTTGTTACACTAAATATCAAATCATGAATGTTTTCCTTTGTCACTAGGGATTCTTTAAAAGTCCTCTTTAGAACGGCTGCATAATATTCCATCATGATATCACACCATGATTTATTTAGCAATTCCCTGTTGTTAGATATTTAGGTTGTTTCCAATATTTTTTTTGCCATTACAAATAATGCTGTGATGGGTGCTTTGCACATAAATCACTGTCTGCCTCTCCAAATGCTTCCTTAGAAAAACTTCCAAGAGGAGGAATTTCTGGGCCAAAAGGGCTGAATATTTTCCAGGCTCATGGAACACACTGTGAAACTGCCCTCCAGAAAGATCAACCCAATTTATACTCCCACCAGTGACTGTGAGGGAGCCAATTATTTTTTTCTTTTTCTTTTTTTTCTTTTTTTTTTTTTGACAGAATCTTGCTTTGCTGCCCAGGCTGGAGTGTAATGGCACGATTTCGGCTGCAACCTCCGCTTCCTGCGTTCAAGCAATTCTCCTGCCTCAGCCTCCCAAGTAGCTGGGATTACAGGCATGTGCCACCACACCTGGCTATTTTTTTTTTTTTTGTATTTTTAATTAGAGACGGGGTTTACCATGTTGACCACCCTGGTCTCAAACTCCTGACCTCAGGCGTTCCACCCACCTCGGCCTCCCAAAGTGCTGGGATTACAGGCGTGAGCCACTGCCCCCACCCAGCCAGAGGGAGCCACTTTCATTGCACACAGCAATGAGGAGTGACAAGATTTCCTTCTCTTTGCTAATATGCAAGACTGAAATGATAGTTCATTTTTTTATTGGGATTTTATAGCTAGTGGGGGCAAATATTTGAAAATACTTTTTGGCTATCTGTATTTCTTCCTCTGCCAAGTGTCTGTTCCTGTCCTTTATGCATTTTCTCTCATCATTTTGTGAGAGCTTTTTAATGCAGCAAGGATATCAGGTTTGCTCTTTATAGCAAATACTCTTCCCAATTTTTTATTGCCTTTTATTGCTGTTTATAACTTTTTTCCCATAAAAATGTTTTAACTTTTCAAGTAGTGTAATCTAACCGTTTTTTTAGTTGCAATCACTTTCATGATTTATGCAAAGCTAGTCCTTTTCCAACCAGACAACAGATAAATATTTCCCTACAATACCTTCTAATTTTTTTGTGTGTGGTTTCATTTTTCACACTTAACTCCTGAAACCATCTGGAATATATTTTGCAAGATAATGTAGGTGAGGATTTAACTTTATTTTCCCCAAATAGTTAACCAATTGCCCCCATCTGTGTTATTTTAAGATCCCTATGGCAGGGTTTCTACCATCTCTGAGCAGCACTAGAGAGTTCTAATAATCATAAATATCACATTTATGTACTTACACTCTACAAAACATTATTCAGTCATCAGATTTTTGTTGTGTACCTATGTGCCAGAGACTATTCTAGGTGCAGAGAAACAGCAGTGAATAAAACAGATAATAATCTCTGCTTTCATGGCATTCACCTTCTAACACTGGACATAAATGACAGAAGTAAGTAACTTACACAGAATGTGAGTGGTAAAGAGAAAAATCAAACAGGAAGGGGCATAGGAAATATCTGAAGGAAGGGTGCACTTTTCTATGGGGCATTCAGGGAAGGCCTCACCGAGAGGTGTCACTGGGTAATGACGAGGTAATGAACAGGTGAGGGACTGAGTCATATGGGTGTCTGGGTCTGGGGAGGGAACGCTTCAGGCAGAGGGAACAGCCAGTAATAAGGCCCTAAGGCAGTCACAGACCTAACTAATGGCCAGGATCAGCAAGAAGCCAGTGGGCTGGTGTTGAGTAAACCAGAGAGCATGAAGAGGAGGAGACCAGAGGAATAAAAGAGAGGTGTGTGAATCAGTGTGACTGAGAGACTGGGGGAGTAACAGTGTGTGAACGAGTGTGACTGACGGGCTTGTGAGTGAGTGTGGCTGAGGAAAGGGAGGAGCAAGTGTGTGAGTGTGACTGAGGGGTGTGAATGAGCGTGGCTGAGGGGGTGTGTGAATGAGTGTGGTTAAGGGGTGTGAATGAGTGTGACTGAGAGGTGTGAATGAGTGTGACTGAGGGGTGTGAATGAGTGTGACTGAGGGGTGTGTGAATGAGTGTGACTGAGGGTGTGTGTGAATGAGTGTGACTGAGAGGTGTGAATGAGTGTGACTGAGGGGTGTGTGAATGAGTGTGACTGAGAGGTGTGAATGAGTGTGACTGAGGGATGTGTGAATGTGTGACTGAGAGGTGTGAATGAGTGTGACTGAGGGGTGTGTGAATGTGTGACTCAGTGGCGTGAATGAGTGTGACTGAGGGGTGTGTGAATGTGTGACTGAGGTGTGAATGAGTGTGACTGAGGGACGTGTGAATGTGTGACTGAGTGGTGTGAATGAGTGTGACAGGGCTGTGAATGTGATGAGGGGTGTGTGAATGAGTGTGACTGAGGGCTGTGAATGTGATGAGGGGTGTGTGAATGAGTGTGACTGAGGGGTGTGAGTGAGTGTGACTGAGGACCACAGAGGGACTCGAGCCTTGCGCAGCTCTTCCTTTACTTCCATGTCTTGAAGAAATCAGGGCTTTTGGTGAGTTTGAGGCAGAAGAGCAACATTTCTTGTGTCACAGCACAGCGTTTGTCAATCCTTGCACTACTGACATTTGGGGCTGGATAATTCTTTGTTCTTGGTGCTGTCTTGTGCATTGCAGGATAGTTAGCAACATCTACGTGCATGCGTGCACACACCCAGGTGTGACAATCAAAAATGTCTCCAGATATTGCTAAGTATCCCCTGGGCGGGGAGGCAGGCAGGCAAAATTGCCCCAACTGAGAACCACTTCAACAGGATCACCGGCCACTGTGCCGATGGGGGCAAAGGCAGAGAGAACAGTTAAGAGATCGCGAATCCACCAGTGACAGAGAATCATGGCGGCTTCAGCCAAGGGTGGGGAGAAGTCGCTGGATTCTGGATCCCCTTTGAGTGCAGAGGCATCGGATTTACCAACAAATCAGTTATCAGGGAGTAAAAGAGAAAGGGCAAGGATGCCGCCAGTTTTCATCCTGAAGTCTTATTAATCTAAAGCTGGAGTTGCTCCTTCCTGAGATGGAGACAATGGGAGAAGGAATGGGTTTGGGGAGGGCATCAGGAGCAGGATGCTGGTTATGAAAATTTGAGACATATTTAGACATGCAAATGGAGGTGCTGAACAGTGTCTGTACCTACAGATCTGCAGTGCAGGGGCCAGCTCAGTTCTGGAAGCAACTTTGGATCCATAGCAAGTAGAGAGTGTTTGAAAAGCGATAATACAGATGAGATCACAAAGGAATGAATATAAAAAGAAAAGAAAGGGGCCAAGGGCTAAACCCTGAGCTCGCCAATGTTTAGAAGTCAGGGACCTGAGGAAGGGTAGCCAGAAGGGAAGGAAAGCAGGCACGAGTGCAATCCTGAAGCTGTGAGAAGGAAGCGTTTCCAGGAATAGAGAGCCCTCAGCTGTGCCTCAGGCTGCTGACAAGACAGACAGAATGAGGCCTGAGAAGTGCCCACTGTGAGGGCGGAGCAAGGAGGGCCTGACTAGAGTTCACCTGTGAGGGAATGCGGAGAGACGAGACATCGGGCATAGATTGTTTGGCAACAATGGGCTCTGGACTCTTTTAGCACCTGTGACATGCCCACCTCTATTCCAGCCCCTGCAGCGGAGGCCAGTTGAAGGCAGCTTCCACAGTAGCAAGCACATGTGAGGCCACCTCACATGCCCAACTCTAGAGTGGGTGGGGGTTAATGCCTCTGGAGCCCTCTTGACCCACGGGTCTGGAAGCCCACGAACCAACGTTTCCCCTTCGCAACACTGAGATGCATTCCAGCAGCTCACTAATCCATTGGCTCCCCACTGCCTTCCACCCCCCATCTCATTCCTGCTCCCTGGGATCACTTCCCAGGAACACTACCTAGAGCGGAGCATGACAGTCTCTGCTTTCAGGGGAGCCCAGGCTTAGACAAATGGGAAGGAGGCTGTAGGTATGTGTAGTCAACAGAGATTGTTTCTGTTGGTTTTTCAAAAATTCTTTTTCAAGAAACAACAACAGGTTTGTATGCTTGACAAGGATGACCCAGGAGAGGGGAAATAATTGATATGGGAAAGAGGAGGGAGAATGGGGGAAGCAGGGGTGACCTTCAGCATGTGAAAGGAGGGTCCACAGTAATACTCACAAAACCCACAAAGGACTGGGCCATTGAGCAAGCCACCATAGTTCTAGGAACTGAAATAAATAAAACATGTTATCTGGCCACAATGTAAAAAAGACAATCAGAAATCTCATATATTTGGAAATTAAGAAACATGGCCTACAACCTGAGTCAAAAACATAATGGAAATTTATAATATTTTGAAGTAATTAATTGATAATGAAAATGCTACATATTAAAATTTTTGAAATATAATATCACATTCCCTAAGAAAAATTTTATGGTTTTAAATGTCTTAAATGCGTTTGTTAGAAAGGTTGAAACTTAATGAGTTTAATATCCACTTCAAGATGTTTTTAAAAAAGAGAGCAAAATGAAGTAGAAACTCTAAAGGCAAAAGTCAATAATGTAGAAAATATATATACACGTACACACAACAGAAAGGATCATAAACAAGTCTAAAGCAGGTTCTTTGAAAAGATTAATAAAATCAGCCTTGAACTACTGACAAAGACCACAAGAAAGAAGGAGGAGCACAAATAACTAGTGTCAGGAATAAAACTGAGGCGACACTTTAAGCTGCAGGCAATACAAAGATGTTTACAGAATATCATGAGTAGTTTAAGCAAATAATTTGTAAAATGTACTCAAAATGGGCAAATTTCTAGGAAAATATAATTTATAAAAACTGGTAAAGACATCGAAAAACTAAATAGTCTAATAGATATTAACATAATTGAATTAGTGGTTTTAAATCTTCCCATAAAGGAAACTCTGGACCCAGTTGGCTTTTCCAGTAATTCCTACCCAATATTTGGGAAAGGAAAAATTC
This sequence comes from Sapajus apella, assembly GCF_009761245.1. Classification (NCBI taxonomy): domain Eukaryota; kingdom Metazoa; phylum Chordata; class Mammalia; order Primates; family Cebidae; genus Sapajus; species Sapajus apella. Next base: position 32,156,003 of record NW_022436976.1, on the reverse strand, counting down.
CTTTTTTTTTTTTTGAGACGGAGTCTTACTCTGTCGCACAGGCTAGAGTATGGTGGTGTGATCTCGGCTCACTGCAACCTCCATCTCCCAGGTTCAAGCAATGCTCCTGCCTCAGCCTCCCGAGTAGCTGGGATTACAGGCGTGCACCACCATGCCTCTATAATCCCAGCTACTCGGGAGGCTGATTTTTGTTTTTTTAGTAGAGATGGGGTTTCAGCCTATTGGTCAGGCTGGTCTTGATCTCCTGCCCTCATGATCTGCCCACCTCAGCTTACTAAAGTACTGAGATTACGGTGTGAGCCACCATGCCCAGCCAATAATTCTGTTCTTATACTCATTCTTCCAGAGACTAGAAAAAGGAGGAAATATTCCCCAGTTCACTGTATAAGGCTAGAACAACCTTGATATGAAACCTCAAAAAGGAGGCTATAAGAAAGGAAAATTACAAGTTAATTTCACTCATGAGTACAGATACAAAAATTCTAAAGAAAATATTAACAAATGAAACCCAATAGCACATAAACAGGAAAAATACATCATGACCAAGTCGGGTATATCCAGGGAACTCAAAGTTGATTTAACATTAGAAAATCACTTAATGCTATTTACCACATTCATAGATTTTAAAAGAAAATACTATGATCATCTCAATAATTGCAGGAAAAGCATTTGATAAAAATTCGATATCCATTCATGATTTTAAAATAAAACCATTAACAACCCCCCCAAAAAAAAAACCTTTCTAATGTGATAAAGAGTATTTGCAAAAAGCCAAGAGCAAATATCAGTTGGTGGTAAAATGCTGACGCTTTCCCTCTGATATTGGAAGCAAGACAAGATATCTGCCATCACTGCTCCTATTGGACATCTACAGGAGGCTCCAGGAGCATGGGAAGGCAAGAAAAGGGAGTCAGAAGAGGAAGGACTTGTGAAGGAGGTGACACCCACACCCAGGCTTCTCTAACCGCAGCCCACTCATCACTCTCACCTCTCAGCGCACCCTGGGCGTCACCTGGCTTCAGTCCACCTGCTCCCTCCGTCAATCACTCGGCCATGCCTACTGGGCCTTCTGGGAGCCCATGCACTCACCTGCATTTTCTGCCTCACACTGCTCTCTGTGCTCTCTGCTCACCTGTGCTGTTTCTGACTTCACTTCCTAAGGGGCCACACTCAGTGCAGAGGCCACTCCTGTATTACTCTGTAAGCGGCACTGTCCCTGCCTCAGCTCCTCCTTCGTTTGTGGGCAGAACAAGGTCTGACTCACCTCTGGGTCCCTAGCCCCTCACAAACAGCAGGTCGCAGTGAGCATTTGCTGTAAAACGTGAGGGTGACTGGATGTGGGAGCCACAGCAGGATGCTGCCTCCTCAGCAGGCCTTCCCACTCACCAACATGCGCTGGCTTTTCCCTAGGAGACCACTTCCACCGCTGTGCACTGTGCAGCTCCTCTGTGCCAGCCCTGGGCTGGTGGGTACTGACACCTGGTTCCCCCGCCTCATGGGCTGGCAGTGGCCACACAGAGAGAGCCCCACAGGAGCCTGAGGAGCAAGCCGGTACCTCGCCCAGCTGCAAGGTCAGAAGAGACTCCCAGGAGGAAGGAGCCTCTAAACTGAGCAATAAACGACCAGTGAATGTTCATGTCTGAAGGAAGGTGATGACGGGAGGATCCCCAGGGTTGGGGAGCTACTAGTGGGTCTCCGAGGGTGACACGATGTGAGTCAGCAGGCCGCAATGAAACCAGAGAGGTCACTCCTCTATCTGTGAGAACCACAGAACCACAAAACACATGAATACACTGATTAGATGGTGCACATACCTTAAAGTCCACCCCGCACCTGAGGGTCAAGAATATGGACTACATCCCAAGGACCGCAAAGTCAAACTGTTGCCATCTTAGGGAAATGAGCCTTAGGGAAAGGCTCATTTGCTGCTCATTTTCACCCATAACCTTGCGCAGGACTCAAAATAACACCCACAGGGCCTAGGCTGCCCTCCCAGCCAGGACAGACACTCTGTAGCCAACAGGCAAGGGTTCCGCAGGCTGTGGCTGGTGGCCTGGGCTCAGCGTGCCCAACCGAGGCCTCACAGTGACTGCACCTTTGGGGGAAACATCACCATCCCCCTCGTGAACACCCCCGCAGCTACCAATTATGGAGCTCTCACCATTTGTCAAGCAGTGATGGCCAGGACTGGGCCAGGCAGGCAGGGGAGAGAAGCATGTTCCTAGAACAGAACACATGTGCAGAGGACAGGGGCATGGAGGAAGCTAGTGTTTCCAGGGCCTGGCTGGAGGGCTGTCAATGCTGGGGAGCTGGCTGGACACTCATGGGACATGTTGGTCCCTGTAGGCCAAACTGCAGCCTGAATGTTAGTGATCCTGAGAGAGGGAGGGAGTCAGGATCCCATCTGGGTTGAGAGGGATCACTCTGGTAGGATGGTGCCACAGGTGTGGTGGGGACTGCCACAGGGAGAAGCATAGCAGCCACACCATGTAGGGGTCAGGGAAGTCCTGGCCTGAGAGACGCAGTATATGTGGGAGGGAAGCAGGGAAGGCACCCCAGGAGGGGAAAGGGAGGGTTCTTTGTTTCTCTGCATGGTGACAGATGATAAACACAGGCCTGCATGGTGCTGGACACCATAATCCAAAGACAAGGCTGTGCGCGGCCCATTCCCATCACAGCATCCACACTGGGTGTTGCCTACAGGAAGGCAAGGCTGAGCAAAACAGACACTGGCCCCAAGGGGCAGGTCTCCTCCAGGCCAGCTCAGGCCCCAGCTGAAAGACGAGGCAGAGACCCACACAGGGTTAACCATGGGCCACTGCAGAGAGGGAGAATCTAGCCGTGACCAAGCGTGTCCTAGCCAGGTCTGTCCTCACTCGTTCCCCACTATCTCCCAAACCCAGCAGGGCCTCTCAGGCCCCATGGAGCAATCACAAGGACCCTGGAGTCTGGGGGCAGAGAGTCCTGTGCCCATGTCCCAACTGTACATCCCTGCGAGGCCCTGGCCAGCCTACCTCCCTGCCAATAAGCTCCTGCCAACCCTAGACCCCTACACCCAGAGAACAAGGAGGAGTGGGGCAGGAACAGCCAGTGGACACGAAAACAAGGGTGAACCCTGGAGGGAGTGGCAGGTGGTGGGGGGGTGAGACAGGCCCTGACCAGGAGGCAAGTCACAGCGGGAGGAGGCCTGCCAGGCTCTGGGTTGGCCCTGGGTGACCTGAAGGTCTCAGACAATCACAGCCCCTCTTGTGGCCTGGACTTCCTCATGCACAAATTGGGGCAGGGAGTGGAGGGCAGAAGGACCAACTGGGACCAGATGATGCCTTCCAGTTTCTCAGAGTGCTTGACAGCACCGGCCCCTGAATCAAAGGACTGAAACCAGGAGCTACCACTGGTTAATTGTGTGACTTTGAGACAGTCCTTAGTTTGCCTGAGCCTCGGTTTCCTCACTGTAAAATGAGTCAATAATACCTATACCCGCAGAGTCATTCTAGAGATGAAGCCATACCAGCCAAAGCAGAGTACCCGCAAAACAGTGGTCACACTCTATAGCATTACACTAGCGGAGCTGTGGGCTGGCAGGGGGAGGGCGTGTCCAGAAGGTGCCAGCATGCTCCACCAGGCTTCCTACTCCCATTGGGACGTGTCCCCTCCCTGCAGGCTGCTCTCCTTCCCATCTCTCATTGGCCCTCAGGGTGGCAGCAGCCATCTGGGAGGCTGGACTGAGCTGCCACTCTGAGAATGCCTGTCCATCGCAGGGCTGGCAGGAGGCACCTTATAAATCAATCAGTAAATTCCAAGCAGATGCGCACAGGCTGTTTTGGTTGGAACCCTGGCCCTTTTCTGTGGTTACAGCAAAACCAGACTCTCAGGTGATTCACAATTTGACGGAAGCCTAGAGCTGGATCCACCAGAGGGTGACGATAATATTTTCTTTCCTGTCTTACCTTGGAGACAGGGTGGAAATTTTTTTTTCCAGCCCTCTAGCCTGGGCTGACAGCATACTGAGGTTTACTCAGTGAATATTTATAAACCTCCAGGCTTGGGAAGCCGGTCACAAAGACCAGGAGCACTGCTGTGGGCTTCAATATATGCAAACCCTTCTCCCCCAGGACTGCACTCCTCACAGCTGCCCTGAGGCTCTGCTTGGCCACTGAGGAAAGTAGATAAATGCAGATGTGGTTTAAAAGCTGTGGCTTTGCTGATGATAGTCCTGGGTTCGAATCCCACGTCTGATATGTCACTGAGCCTCAACTTAGACTTCCACAAAAACAGGGATACTACACTTAACAAACAGGCACGTGGTGAGATTTAAATATATATGAGGTGCTTCCATAGGGCCAAGCACCTTTTATTCATTCAATAAGTTGTCACTATTATGGGTGTTATAATTGCTCAGAGAAGGGACATACTAGCTCAAGGTCACAAAGCTGTCAGAGGCGTGCAGGTGCCCTGTGCAGCAGGATGGGACAACCCAAAATCAGAGGCGGGATACTGTGCCCAGCATCACTGAGCCAGCTCCCCGGGCAGCCTGAGTCAGGCAGGGCAAACACTACCTCACCTTCCGGAGGCTCCACAAAGCCCCTTTGTGAAGAATGCCCAGTAAGAAAGAAAAATGCCCGGGGCTGCATCCACAGCAAGTTAGTGGTTTGACTCCTTTTGGTTGTAACCAAATGGGAAGAATATAAAAAGGCTGGGAGCCACGTTTAAAAGCAGTCAAGTGACTCTACACCGTTGTTGGTGAAAATCCTGGCCTGTCCCTCCCTGGGTCTCAGTGTTTCATCTGATTGCTGGGGCTGGACAGTTGGGACCCTCAGGTCCCCAGTGCCCCACTCTCCTGTGGAGCCTGGATCTGAACCTGCCTGTAGGATGGCTGTTTGGAGTCTGACAGCAGCAGCCATCCACTGCGCACCCGCTGTGTGCAGGCCCCTCTCTGAGCACTTCACTTGGACAATCCTCCACGCCTCCCCACAGCCCTACACAAGCACTGTTGCTGTGCCCATCATACAGAAGGGGAAAGTAAGTAGCGTGCCCAAAGTCATCAAAGAGGTGAAGCCAGGATTTGAAACCCAGCCAGTAGTCTGGCCCCTGGGCCACTCTGCCATTCCTGCCCCTACCCCATGCCCCTTCCACACACACGCACACGCACATGCACACGCATGGGAAAAATGTCCCATGGGGCTCCCCACCAACCACCAGGCTTAGGAACATGCTGGAGGGGTGGGGCCTGTGTCATCCTGACAGCCACCTGCTCAGCCACCTCAGTGTGGCCAGGCCAGGCAGCCAGAGCTGACTCTGCAAATAGAGAAAAGACCAGGAAACAAGAGCAAGCAAGAGAGGGAAGGGAAAAGGGGAGAAGGAAAAATAATAATAATGTAAATAAATTTCAAAAGCGTTCTTTTGGTATTTGTTTTCAAAGCCACTGACCAAAACCAGATTTGATGTTTGGGGAAAAAAGGGGATTTGGGTCTTTCAAATTCCACTCTCCACTAATTGACTGCAGTTTCCTTTGAAAGCTCTCAGCTCTTCTGAGCAATCAGCAGCCCAGCTGGGACTTGACAACCAGCGGCATCCAGGCCTCCTGGCTCCAGAGGGTCGCTGTGGCTGGGTGAGCACTGGATGATGAACCGTCAGACAGATGGATGGACAGGCAGGGCTCTGGGACCCTCAAAATGCCCCTTTGGAGCCAGTGCCTGTTCTAAGTGCTTTCTATGGGAAGGGGCCAGATCAGGATTCAAACCCAGGTCTGTCTGATCTGGGTGCCTGTGCTTTGCCCTTTTGCTCCCACCTCTCCGGGTACTTGTGGCTTGTCCAAGGCAGCAGGGAGCCACAGCAGATTCAAGCACAAAACTCCTGGGGAAGTCTTCTGAGAGGAGAAGCAAACTGACCAAACCATGGCCAGGTGCCCAATGCTCCCTCCCTCTCTGCTGGTGAAACTGCCTGAGTTATCTGTTCCTCTTCTCCAGAGGAAGTCAGAAATGCCTCCAGATTCAAGCCTTGTTAATCCTCCCACCTCACCAGGCCTCGCAGCATTTCAACAGTTTCTCTTTAGAGCAGTTCAGACACAAACATCCCCGTGTACACTTTGCATTTGGAGAAATCTGAACCCAAAGATCGAAGACTCCCAGCAGCCCAGTCCCGGGGAAAACCCAAGGCCTCCCCTGAGGGCAGCTCAGCTGGTTGAGCCCCACCGGTATGGAGGCTCTCCTACTTCATTTTTCAGAGAGGCCCAGCTGGGCAAAAGGACCTGCATCTTAATTGCAAGGTCACTGCATCTTAATTGCCTCAACCCAGACCTGACTGTCAGCCCTGTGCCCTTTTCCCTGCTCCAGCCCATCACTCTGGGCAAAGAACATTATTTGCCTTCCCAGAGCTGTTACCCTAAAGGGATCAATGAGCAGCAAACCAGAATTTCCTAGGAAATGTCTATTGTCTTCCTACTGCTGAAAGGTGCTACTGGCCTTCAGCAAAGGCTGGCCTCCCAGCTCTGCACACGCTGGTCCCTCCACCCAGAGACCCCGTCGCCTTAGAAAAATGCATACCAGGAGGCTCACTCCCATGCTCACCACCTCCAGGATGCCCTCCCTGGCCTCTCTTCCACATTCCTGTGCTGTCATCTCTCACCCTGCTTGGCACAGGAAGGAACAACCCTGCACGCCTGTCTACTCCAATGGACAGCAAGCTCCCCTGAGAAGGAACAGCTTTCCTACAGTGACACCCCAGTGCCCGCCGTAGGAGCTCCAGCAGTCTGGGGAGGAGGAAAACAGGTGGAGCCAGAGGAACCTGAGCACTCTGGAGAAGAGACTCAGGTGCAAGTTCTCGTTTTATCACTTGCTGACGGTGTGACTTTGGAGAACTCACTTGCCCTCTCTGGGCCTTGGGCTCTTCACCTGAATGTGGGTGAAAAACTCTGGCCCATGGGTGTGGGGTTGTCACCTAGAGAATGAGGGCCTAAGGGTGCTTTGTGGGTGATGGAGCCTTGAATAAACAAGGGCAGTGGGTGAGTGGTGCTAATGATGGAGCACCAAAAAGAGGCCACTTTGGTGGTGGAGGTAGGGTGACTGCCTAACACACCTTCCTGACACCCGACGCCTCTCTCAAGCTTCTCGGGAAGGAACCGTCCATCTGTCCATCCGTGCTGCAAAAGCAAGGGAGTTCAAGATCACTGGTGCTCTGTGCTGGGACCCTCCACAGCCAGCATATTATTTCATTTCCAGCCCCAGGTCTCACACTGCGCTGTCCCATCCTGGGGCCAATGCTTTGTGCCTTCCATCCTGGGCTGTCCCCAAAGCTCCCCCTGACAGAGTGTCTGCTCCCTGACCCCACTCCACTCCCAAGCACTGCCAAACGTGGGGCCTGGAGGCTGCTCCTGAGGCCAGCTGGCCAGGCCAGGACATCTCAGTGGCCCAGCAGGCCCAGAGCTTCTGGGACCAGGCCATGCCTATCCTGATGAGTCCCAGGGCAACACATTGCCCTGCTTCTGTTCCCCATTATGAAGACCAGTGCCCATCAAATAAATCAGGCTAATGGAGTCTGGTGAACAAAGATTCAGATGGTGGGGCGCAGTAATTATAAACATCAGCAGCTTGGCAATCTGGGATCAGGGAGCTGCCTTGCTTTGATGGAGGGTGAGCACTGGAGAGATGGTTCTGGACATTCCAGGCAGGAGCGGCTGGGTTCCCTGCACCTACTTCATCAGCAGCGCTGTCAGAGTTTCAGGAAGCAACAAGGCTTTCCACCTCGGGCCCCTGCCGTAATACCCTACTGGAACGGTTCATAGTATTCACACCACCATGCCAGTCAGTATTCTCAGGCCTTTACAGAAGGTTTGTTCTTCTATTGGTGCTAATGAACTCCTATCTATCCTGTAACACTCAAGTCAAATGCTACCTCCTCCAGGAGGTATCCCCTGTAGTAAAGCACTTCTTCCTCTGTGCTGTAGGACTTGCCTTCCAGCCTCACATGAGCTAAGCTCTCTCCTTTCTTGTGTCTTTGTGTCTACAATTCCCTCTGCCTGGAACACCCACCCCGCTGCATTTTAACTCCACTCACCCTTCTTGTATGAGATTCAACATCACCTCCTCCAGGAAGCCTTCCTGATCTCTACCAGGCTGCCTGGCCTCCCCAGCTCCCTGCACTGTAACTTAGTTCCCATGTCTGTATCCCACCCTTATCTGGAAGCTCTCTGTCCCCAGTGCCCAGTGCAGGCCTGGCACCCAGTAGGTGCTCAGAAATTGTGAGCTGAGGAAATGTGTTCAATCATTATCAAACCACCACAGGGTTGGGACAGTCTAAGGCCTGCAGACTGTGGTCCGAGTCCTCTGAGCCCGTCTTCTCAGACTGACAAGACCCAGTTCCTAGTTCCTGAACAAGGTCTGTCGTGACCCAAATATGAAGGGCTTCATATGGAAGGAATCAAAAGGCACGAGGAATCAAGTATCCAACGGAGCAGACGCTATTATCCAGGCCATAAACCTGATTTACACTCGGCTGCTTCTCTCCAGCAGTTCTGTAAAGTTTTCACTCGACCCCAGCAAGCCCTGGGAACAAACCTTCAGAGCAGCAGGAAATGGCCCATTATGACTTTAGTTGGGGGCAGTGGGGTTCCGGGATGCTCTTGTCCTCCAGGTAACCCTGTGGGTAGTCACCTAAACTTGACCTGGAGTGGGCCACAGGCTAACAGCCTAGAGACCTTGTTCTACTTCAGATTCTATCAGGCACAGACAGTGCGGCCTTGACAAGCTATGCCCCCATCTGGGCCTCAGTCTCCCCACCTGTACAGTGACCATGGGGAGGGAGCAAGGAGGCAGAGTCAGGGCTAGTAACCAAGGACACAGCATAACACTGCAGCTGGAGCTACACGCGGTGGCTTACTAGCTACGTGACTTGAGCAAGTTATTGAAGTTCTCTCTGCACTTCTTATTCAATCAAAGGTTTATTAACCTGCCATGCTATGCCTGATTGTGCCCTGGGCCCTGAGGAATGCATCAGAGAACAGGGGGGCAGGGGCCAAGGTGGTGGAAAGGAGTACTACACAGAGGGAACGGCACGTGCACAGGCCTAGAAATGAGAGGTTGCATCTGGATGGAGACCTGTAAGATGATACTGAAGCGGGGAGGGAGTCAGACCATGCAAGGCCTTCCTCATGAATCACTTTACGAAGGCAGACCCACAGTGAGGTACCATTTTACACCCACTTAAAAAGCCAAAATGAAGAGCTCTGACAGTACCAAGAGTAGGAGAGGCTACAGGCGACAGAATCATTCATGCATTGTGGGGGTGCACAGTGGCCCATCATGCTGGAAACCAGCTAGAATGATCCATGTGCCCATCAGCCCAGGGGTTCTACACTGCAGGTATGCCCAAGAGCAGTGGTTATTGAGGAGGGATCCAAAGACCACAGAAAGCAGCAAACCCTACAATCAAGGTTTACCCCCACCAGCCCCAGAGAGACAGTTAGATATTTATCAGCACACGACTAGGGGTAAGTAGGTCTTTGGCAGACCCAATAATGTTTAAGAGTGTAAAGGAGTCTGCAGACAAAGTTTGAGAATTATTGCCCTAGATAAATCCTTGCACAAGGGTATTTATAGCAGCACCATTTATAAGAGCAAAAAGAAGGCGGGGCACAGTGACTCACACAGTGGTTCACACCAAAGTCATGGTGCTTTGGGAGACTTGCAGTGGGAGGATCACCTGAGGCTAGGAGTTTGACACCAGTCTGGGTAACATAGTGAGACCCCCATCTCTACAAAAAATTTAAAAATTAGGTGGGCATGGAGGCATATGCCTATAGCCCTAGCTACTCAAGAGGCTGAGGTAGGAGAATTGTTTGAGTCCAGAAATTCAAGGCTTTTATCAATCGATAAAAGAAAAAAGAAAAAAACCTGCAAAAAGCCCAAATGTCCTCCAACGGGAGTGGAAAACAACAACTGTGGTATACTCATTCACATGATGAATGTTATAAAGTGAAAGCGAATGCACTAGAGGCACCTGCAACATCCAGTAACATAATGCTGAATTTAAAAAGCAAATCTCAGTATACTGAACACAGTTCAAAATCCACTAAAATGGAATCTATTTTTTAGGCACACATAGACATGTGATAAAAGCTATTTATTTGATAAAAACTATTTTAAAGTATTTTTTTAAAGATAGTTTATTTCAATTTCCACCTTCTGATCACTTAAGGTGCGATATATATACATATTTTTTTCTTCACAGCAAACACCTTTGATTTTAGCGCTGTTTTGAGATCTTCACCCTTGAAACTTTCTCAACCTTAAAATAGCTTGTAGAACATCACCGAGTGGGACACAAAATTGCAGAAATGGAACAGATAAGATACTGGTGTCACTGCACTCCACTTGGGGGCTACCAACAAGGCAACGTCTGGACGTGACCACGCCGAGTCTGGGCAAACATAAGATTACCTGGAGTGCGTAAGCAGGGATAAAACAAATAAAATTTGTAAGAATTGAAAGAAATAAATTAAATGGATTATTCACAAGTAATAATCAGAAATCAAAAAGAATCTAAAAACAAACGATGCCATTAAAAAGGTCAGTAGATATAACATGAACATTCAAAATTCAATTGCATATTTATCTACAATAAACAGTAAAGGGAATTTCTTTGATATCATTTATGGTAACGTAGCATAACATCAAATACAAAGGGACAAATGTAACACAAGATATATAAGACCTCAGCAAAGAAAATTGCTAGACAGGCTGGGCATGGTGGCTCACACCTGAATTCCGGCACTTTGGGAGGCCAACACGGGCAGATCAGTTGAGGTCAGGAGTTTGAGACCAGCCTGGTCAACATGGTGAAACCCCATCTTGACTAAAAATACAAAACTTAGCCAGGCGTGGTGGCACACATCTGTGGTCCCAGCTACTTGGGAGGCTAAGGTATGAGAACCGCTTGAACCTGGTGGGCAGAGTTTGCAGTGAGTAGAGATCATGCCACTGCATTCCAGCCTGGGCAACAGAGAGAGACTTTGTCTCCAAAAAAAAAAAAAAAGGAAAGAAAGAAAGGAAAGAAAATTGAGATAAATTAAAGAAGACCTAAATGAATTGAGAAATAAACCATATTCATGGGTCAAAAGATTCCAAAGTGAATTTAGAAATTCCAAATTTATCTAGAATCTGGAAGTTCCAAATTTATCTTCCCAAGTTTATCTAGAGATTCAATGCCATCCAAATCAAAATCCCAGCAGATTCTTTTCATCTGTGGAAATTACCAAGCTGGTTCTAAAAGTTATATTAAAATTCAAATAGTCACGAATAGCCAGGCTGATCCTGCAGAAGAATGAGGTAGATATCACGACTTATTATAAAACTACAGTAATTAAGAATGTGAAACTGGCACAAAGATAAACAACAAATAGGCCAATGGAACAGAACAGAGAATCCAGAAATAGAGATATTTATTTAATTGACTTATGGCAAAGGTGGCCCTTCAGAAAAGCGAGGGAAGGACAATGTGGTCAATAGAAGCTGCTGACTCAATCAGATTTCTACACAATATCGAAAAAAATAACTTGACCCCTACTGCACACCATACACAAAAGCCAAATCCACAGAGCCTCCTCATATTTAGAGGGATTATACATCTAAATATGAAATGTAAAACAGCCAAGCTTCAAAAAGAAGCTTGTAAAAGAAAATAGTATAGGAGATTATTTTCACAATTTGAGACAGACAAATTTGCAAAGATTTCTTAAACAGGACACAAGAAACACTAACCATAAAAGTAAAGATTAATAAACTAGACTATTTTGAAATTAAGAGTTTCTACTCATCAAAAGACTTCATTAAGAGAGGAAAGGGGCAAGTCACATCTAAGTAACAAAGGGCTTGGATCTAAAATACATGAAGATCCTCTACACATAGAAAGACAAACAACCCAATTAAAAAAAAAAAAAAACTTGTCAGGGCATGGTGGCATATGCGTGTAATCCCATCATTTTGGGAGGCCACAGCAGGAGAATCACTTGAGCCCAGGAGTTCAAGACAAATCAGTCAACATGGCAAAACCCCATCACTATAAAACACAAAAAATTAGCCAGGCATGGTGGTATGTGTTCCTGTCATGCCAGCTACTCAAGAGGCTGAGATGGGAGGATCACTTGAGCCTAGGAGGTGGAGGCTGCAGTGAGCCGTGATCGAACCACTGTACTCCAGCCTGGGCAACAAAGTGAAACCCTGTCTCAAAAAAATAAAAATAAAAATAAACTACTTGAATGAGTACTTTGCAAAAGAGAATACGAAAATGATCAAAAAATATATGAAATGATGCTCAACATCATTTCCAGAAAAATGTAAATTCAAACCACATCCACCAGAAAGGCTAAAATTTAAAAGACACACAACATTGAATGTTAGCACAGATAGGGAGCAATGGGAACTCTGCTACTCTGCCAGAAGGAGTGCTAAAATGGTGCAACCACTTTGGAAAACTGTTTAGCATTCTATACTAAAAATGAACATATTCACACCCTATAGCTCAGCAGTTTCATTGCTAAACATATACCCAATAGAAGTACAAGTCTATGCACATTATCAGACATGTATGCATCTGTTCATAGTAATGTGAATATGGCCAAAAACTGGAAAGAATACAAAGCTCAACAGCAGTGGAAAAGATAAGGAAATTGTAATACCATCCATCAATGAAAATGAATAAGCCATAGCTGCACAACACGAACAGGTTTCAGAAACATAATGTTGAGTGAAAGAAGCCGGACACAAGAGCGTATGTACTGTAAGATCCCAGCCATCTCAAGCTCAAAAACAAGCAAAAGAAATCTGTGGTACTAGAAGTCAGGCCTGAGGTTACCCTGGAAAAGGTGGCAGGGAGGAGAGATGGGGAGGGCCATGAGTGGGGCTTTTGGGGGCAATGGTAATTGCCTAAGTAACGGGTCCACAGTTACATTCACCTTGGGATATTCACCAAATTACATACTTATGATTTGTATACTTTTCTATATATAGTTGACTCTTGAACAAGATGGGTTTGAACTGCACAGGTCTACTTATTCATGGATGTTTTTCAAAAATACATTAGAAACTTTTGGAGATTTGCAACAATTTGAAAAAATTCACAGATGAACTGCATAGCCTAGAAATATCACAAAATTAAGAAAAAGGCATGTCATAAATGCATAAAATGTATGTAGACACTAGTCTATTTTATCGTTTACTATCATTAATATATACAAATTATAAAAAGTTTGGATGTATCCAAATCTGTGCATATAGTTACAAACTGCACATAGCACCATTTGCAGTTCAGAGAAACTTAAAGATGAAGCATTAAATCATAACTGCATAAAATTAACTATCTGTTCGGTATGACTACAGTGATTTCACAGCCAGCCACTCCCATTGCCACTGTGGTGAGCTCAAGTGTTGTGAGGATCTGTGAGGTGCTAATCGTCTCCATGTGAGCAGCTCATCTCTCCAGAATATTGCATATCACAGTCAAAAGTGATCTTTCAAGATTCTCACACATTTTTTATCGTGTTTTGTGCAATATTGTAAACCTTCAATAGTACCATTGAACCCATATGAACTGCCACTAGTGATGCTGGAAGTGCTCCCAAGAAGCAGAGAAAAGTCATGACATGACCAAAAAAAAGCTGAATTTCTTGATATGTACCATAGATGGAGGTGTACATCTGTGGTTGTTATTTCAGACGGTTCATCTTACGAACAGATGATGTAAAGTTACCGTATTGATAAATACCACAGAGTTCTATAAACATATTTCTCTTCCTTATGATTTTCTTAATAACAATTTCCTTTCTCAAGCTTACTTTATTGTAAGAACACAGTGTGTAATCCATAAAACATAAAATATGTGTTAATGACTGTTTACGTTATCCGTAAGACTTCTGATCAACAGTAGGTCATTAGTAGTTAAGTTTTTGGAGAGTCAAACATTATGTGCAGATTTTGACAGCACAGGGGCTCTCAGTGCCCCAGCCCCTGTGCTGTTCTAGGGTCAATTGGGTAAGATTTACTTCCACAAAAAGTATAATCAAAACAGAATCACAGAAACAAAATTCAGTAAAGTGATCACCTCCAGACAGGAAGCAGGGACACAAGATACGGGCAGCACATGCATAAATGTATTTTGTTAGAGTTCAAGTCACAGTTTGGGTGGTTAATTACGTTGAAACAGGGGTAGGGGTGATAAATCCAGACAGAGAAATAGATAGGTGGGTTCATTAATGGACCAAAGGCAGTGATCCAAACCAATCATTGTGCTTGATCCAACTCTATGCATTCAAGGTTAAAACATAAGTCCATAAGAAAGACCACAGTTGGCTGGGCGAGATGGTTCACACATGTAATCCCAGCACTTTGGGAGGCTGAGGTGGGCAGATCACCTGAGGTCAGGAGTTCCAGACTGCCTGGCCAACATGGCAAAACCCCGTCTCTACTAAAAACACAAAAATTAGCTGGGCGTGGTGGCACATGCATGTAGTCCCAGCTACTCGGGAGGCTGAGGCAGGAGAATCGCTTGAACCCAGGAAGCAGAGGTTGCAGGAGCTGGGAACGAGATCACACCACTGCACTCCACCCTGGGCAGCAGAGTGAGACTCTGTCTCAAAAAAAAACAACAACAACAACAACAAAAGACCACAGTCTAGGAAGAGCTCGGTAGGATCATGAGACGAGTAGGTGGGTACACTGCTCCATCAAAGCTAGAATCAAATAGATATTCCTTTCTTGATTATTTCAGCATCCGGAACAAAGCCAGGTCTCTGGTAATTACAGACTAAAAGATGGGTGAAGGAACAAATAGGTGAATCAGGACACGGCTGAGTCCCCAGTGCTAAGGTCTCAGCCCATCCATCTACTGCCATTCTCTCCTCAGGCTTACACCTAGTTTTGCCTGGTACTGGCCTAATTAGTGCAGCCTTTAATAAAACCTCCTCATCACCCTCTCTCAGGCATCGAACACTGGCCAGGTAGCCCTGGATGTTGAGCCAATGAGTTAACAGTTTCCTTCCAGCCCTATGGCGTTTCTGAAAGGCTAGTCCATTTTTTTCACAGCCTGAAAGGCCAGAGTCTGAGCCATTTAACAGTCCAGTTCTGGCCTAGATCTGTCACCACGACAGTAAACAATAAAAATTAAAAAAGTTTAAGTGCATCATATGCTTATAATAAATAGTTTGCACAAAATTATTCATTCCACATATGGGCAGAGCAATGCCTTTAATGTGCACATTGTTTGTGGAGAGCCCATAACTGAAGCTATTACTGGGCAGAATGTGGAAGTCGTTTTCTACTATTAAGTAAGGGAAACAAGGTTCTCATTTTAAAATTAATTCAATGAAAACTATTAAGCAGTTGGCCGTGAATGCCTCGGTATTTTTTCCAAACTGATACTAATAAGGGCTCCCACTCTCAGCCCTGCCTAAACAAAAACACAAGATTAACCACATAATTTCCAAGAACATTTCCCAGTGTTCTTCTGAAACACAACTAGTGAAGATCCCACAAAACCTGAGAGCCACATCCCTGTGACAGTGTCTTCAGGAGGGTCTGGGTGGGGCAGCTGGCTCTTGGGTGCTAAGGAGCTGGTGAGTGGACCACTGTCATCCTTTTGTTCAATAATCAGCTGAGGCCAGGCACAGTGGCTCATGTCTGTAATCCTAGCACTCTGAAGGGTGGAGGAGGGAGGATCACTTGGGGCCAAGAGTTTGAGACCAGCCTGGGCAACATAATGACACCCAGTCTCTACAAAAAATGAAAATAAAAATTAGTTGGGCATGGTGACACATACCTGTAGTCCTAACTACTCAGGGGGCTGAGGTGGAAGGATCACTTGAGCCCAGGAGCTTGAGGCTGCAGTGAGCCATGTCTGTACCACTGCACTCCAGACTGGCAACAGATGAAGACCTGGTCTCAAAAAAAAAAAAAAAGCCACTGACAAGTGGGGCACCCCAGGCCCTGGGTCCACCTGAGTACTGAGATGTGGAAGGCACTCAGGGTGAATGAGACAAATGCATGTCCTCAAGGCCTCTCCAGAGTTATGCAGCCAGCAAGTACTAACTATTGACAGTACACCCATTGTGGGGCAGCTGACGGAGGCGGAAGACTACAGGATTTAGAGTCCAAAAGACCTGGGTTTAAATCTCAGATATGCCACTTCCCAGCTCAGTGTCTTTGCCTGTAAAATGGGCTGTTCCATGAATTCTGTGTGTCCCTGTATGTAATGGGCCTCACATATGCTTAGCACACAGCAGATGATCATCAAAGTTTGGGCCCCTTTCTCCCCTTCTGTGCCAGCTCTGTGCTGAGGATGCAGAGACAAGGTGGCCACTGCTCTTGGTAGAAAACCAGCTTGCTGGAGCAGCAGGTGCAGCCTTCTGTGGGGAAAGGAGGCTTGGATCTCAGGCCCGGGGTGAGTCCTCCACCTGACATTCCTGAAGGCATGCCCTCATCTGCTGGCCACTCCAGACAGTGCTGACCAGCAAAAGGGGGTGGGATGACATGGTGGCCAGGGGATCTCTGGAAGCTCAAAACCATTCTGGGATGAACGATTTGTATGTCCATGTCCCTGGAGGACAGGGAAAGTATCTGAGTCCACAGTGCCCAGCCAGGCTGGGAGCAGACCACCCCCAAGTGAAGGTTAGTTGATAAATGAACGAGTCCTCACCGATATCTTCCATGTGTTGAGGCTCCTTGGTCCCTGTGCAACACAAGCCTCCTGGTCACCCTCCTAAAACCAAGGTCCATAGTGACACAGAGGACCTGGACCCTGGGGCCAGTCCTAGGATGACACGAGGACCAGCTGAGGCCCCTAAAAACGAGGATGGGGCATGACAACCTCAGGCCCACCCTGACCATGTGGCCCTGGGAAAGCCATTGAGCACATCACTGCACTTCCATTTCCTCATCTGCAAGTGGGGATGGTGAGACAGCAACTCCTGCCCCCAGGGCAGCCGAGAGGATCCGCTGACATGACAGAGGAGAATGAGACTTGCTGCACACACAGGAGCCTCAGCGCTTCCTTCTGCTGTCTGTCTCTCTCTCAACATGTTCTGATGGTACAACCTACTGTGGGCAGGTCCTGTGGGCCCACAGAGAGAAGCCCAGGCTGGAGGGCAGACTGGGCGTGTATAGGGGTCCTGAGTACCACCAAGGCTGAGTGAGCAAAGGAGAAAGAAAAAGTGGCAAGGGCATTGCTTGGCACAGATCGGAGCTTAACAACTGCTGGACTGCGAGAAGCAGCTGGATGGACATACAGATGGGACAAAAGAATGAATGAAGACAAGTGTCAAGATTTTGGTTCCTCCTTCTCCCACGGTCTGGTGTGCCTTGTCCCCAAGACACCTGGGCCCACAGTCCTCTCAGGGTTCCCCATGGAAGTACCTGTCCACAGCATGCATCACAGCCTGGGGAGCCCTGCCCACTCCGTCCTCAACACTCACTGTCTCTATTTCTCTCCGTTTGGGTTCCTCTGTTCTGTCTCGTGTCTATTTCTGCAGGTCTCCAACTTTCTCTAATTCATTCTGTTTTTCTCTGCAGGTGGCTATCTTTACCCAGCTCTCCTCTTGGCCTCTACCTCTTCTTTAATTCTTTCCCTCCTCCCCATCACCCCACGACCTATCTTCCTGATCGCCATGTGAATGCCTTGCTTCCTGCGGCACAGGTGTGCCTGCAGATGTTTTATCCAGGGAGACACTGCCGGTAAGCAGTGAGAGGATCAGGGTGAGACAGACATCTCTGCTGAAAGGGGGTGTGGCCTAAGGTCAGCTATGACCCCGGTCACTGGCCTTCTGCCATGCTCCGCCTTCCCGGTGCATCTCCTGATCCCTGGCCCTCCTCGGGCCCCCACCCTCCTGGCTGCCAGCAGTGGGTGAGGAGGATGGAGGGCTCCCAAGGGAGAAGTCTCCACCTGGACCAGACCCTAAGGAACAGGGTGCCATGGGATTGCTGGGTTAGTTTTCACTAAGGGGTTCCCAGCCAAAGCACTGCCATCCCTGCCATGGGACAGACACAGTAGGCTCTGGGAGGCACAGTGCCAAATTCCACCTGGCTTGGGACTCAGACCAGTACACAAAATACCTCAGCACAACAGCAATGCTGATCACCTGCACAGGTGAGCCTGGCACTTCAGTCTCCCAGATCCTGACACATCCACCCTTCCATTCAACAAACACTTACTGAGCACTCCTCTGTGCCAGGCGTGGCTCTAGGTACTTGGGACAGAGCAGCAAACAAGATGAACAAGCCCATGTGGAGCTACTGTTTGAGTGGAGGAGAGATAAGCAACCTCGAAGTCAGAACACAGAGGACCGGGGGATGGAGGAGCCACACACAGCGAGAGGAGCAGGTCGGGAGCCAGAACAGCCTCAGCTCTGAACACAGTAAATCTGGGGTGCCACCTGGGTGTCCACGTGGAGACATAGGGATGGCAGGCAGATAAGCAAGTCTGAGCTCCGGGGAAGATCCAGATGGGCATAGAAATCTGGGAGTCATCAACAAATGGGCGTTCTTCAAAGCCACAGCCTGGATGAGATGGAGAGAAAGAAGGGTCAGTGAGATGATGGGGGGGACCAGGACGGGGACTGGGAAGAAGCAGAGGGGGAGACTAGGAGAGCACAGTGTCTGGAGAACAAAGTGATGAAACACATCAGGGAGTGGGGAGCAAGCCCGGGCACACACACTGAGGATGCCGGGACAGACGGAGGCCACTGCGCCGGGCCAGCCCTCCAGCGATCCTCCCAGGACCAGCATCGTGCAGCTGCAAATGTGAACGCCCAGCAAGCTGGGGTTTCAAGAAAAAGGGAGAGAGAGAAATCAAACCAAAAGTACGGCTCTTTCCAAGAGCTTTGTTCAGAAGGAAAGGAAAGGAACGAAGGCAGTCTCTGAAGAGGGAAGTGGGTGGAGAGGTTTGTTTTGGTTTTTAAAATGGTAGAAACATCAGCTTGCTTACATGGGGATGGGGATGACTCAGCAGAAGGGAAATGCTGACGATGTGGGAACTGTGTCTTGGAGCAGGTGAAGGGGCCTAGTGCACAGGGCCAGCATGATGTTCACACACCCCAGAGGCTGGCCAGGGAAGAGGATCTGTCTTCATTTTTCAGTTGAAGAAAATGAGGCTAAAAATGGCTAACCTGTACCTCCAGATGTAGGAATGCCCTGGTGCTCCTTTCTCACCTATCACCTTAAAAACCTCCTGTAACCCTCCAGAGGGTGAGGAATCTGCATTTTAACCCCTTCCCTAAATGTTTCTTAAGTACACTGAGGTTTGATAATCACTGCTCTAGACCAGTAGTCCCCAACTTTTTGATCTCATATCCCTATCAGGAGAAAACGTATTCATTGATAATTTAACTATTCAACTATATGATCAAGTGCACTCTACCACATGCTAGTTATGTGGCCTTGGGGTGCAAGGAAGTTCTCTGCGCCTCAGTTTATAAAAACCACGTATCTCATACAGCCGTTGTGAGTTACAAACATATGCAGTGCTCAGAACGGTGGCTCACATGTAGGCTCATTGCCATCATTACACCAACAGCGAGACACATAGATAAGAATCGCATTCTAACATTCCTTCCCCACCGCACTGATGCTCTTGGCATCCCCAGCTGAGCCATCGCGGTTCACATGGTGAGGTCAAGGACAAAAGCCACATCTTTCCCATTAATCTTTTTATTTCCCTTGCCTAGCCAGGGGTCTGGCACACAGCAGGCAGGCAGTAACCTTGTGCTGGTTTATTTGGTACACTGCTTCCTTTATCCACATTGATTGGGCCCACCCTCAGATTGAGGCACCACCAGCCACGCATCATCACGTAATCTTTGCAACAAGCAGCAAGGTAGGGATCGATAGTCCATTTTACAGCAAGAGACACTGAGGCTCTGGGAGTAAAGATCACAGACAGAATTAGATCTTGGGCCCAAACCCAAGACACCAGATGCCTAGTCCCATGGCCAGTGGCCTCTCCCCATCACCAGGGGTTCAGCCCAGCATACACTACTGGGATCTGGCCAACTGGGGAAGGGTGACTGGCTCTCAGCCTTGTCATCCTCCTGCCCCCAGCAGAAGAGGAAAAGAAGAAGAGGGGGACAAAGGCTCACACACCTCACAATCAGGAGATGCACCTAGGGCAACAGAGCCCTGAACAGGGAGGAAGGCAGAAGGGGAGGAGGTGCTCACCGGCACACAGCCCTATTCCATTCCACCCCAGAAGGGAGTGCCCTGTCCTAAGGTGAAACCCTCGCCTGCCTTGGGAGTCTGCATCTTCTCACCTGAGACCTCCTCCTGGCCAAGCTGCAGATGAGCCGGGAGGCTGCATTAACGGCTTTCTGAAATGTCACCAAGAACAAAGCTCCCCTTTCTGCCAGCCCCTAGTATTTACAAGCAAGCACAAATCTGTGAGAAAATTCAATTGAACACAGATGGCAGGAAATTCCTCTAAAATGACAGTGGCCAAATTCAAACCACAAGACATGAAAATAACCCAACATACTAGACATGAAGAGCACATCTTATAGACTTCTCCTCGTGCGATTTGCAGTCTGTGATGGATTACCAGGAAGACAGACTGCAGATTTATTGGACTTCTGTAGAACACGGATTCCATTTGCAACAATTAAACCTTCCATGGTTGAGAAAGGGGTCGGAGAGGGCCAGGGGGAGATGGTAAGTTAAGGAATGTGCTGTGAGGCTGATAAAGGCGGGCGTTAACACTGGCAGTGCCGAAGCGCCAGGAGGCCCAGTCCAGCTGAAGCCCAAGGTGCCATTGAGCTGCAGGCCCCACTGTGTGGTGTCAGTTAGGGGCAGAGGCGTGCCACCAGGCTGCTGCAGACAGGTACGTGCAAATCTGCTAGTCCTCTGGGTCTAAGCTATACCAGTGCTATGGCTGGATCCTAATAACTACAGTGGTCTGGAGGCTGCAGGAGAGAAGAACACAATCAATGAGCTGAGGGACAGCAATGTCACCAGTCCCCACACCTTTGACAAGGGAGACATCACTCAGAGACAGCAAGTGGCCAAAGCTGGGTTCCTGTTTGCCGTCCCTGGGCTAACGCACCAGGGGCCTTGTGGTGTGTGCTGGTGACTGCGCACACGCATTGAACAGGTGTGCCTAAACTTCTAATGCTCTCGACATATGCTAGCTAATAAGCTAGAGGCTCAGGCGTATGTAATGGGTCAGTGGTTGAGGGGTATGCTAATAGGTCAGAGACTCAAATCCATGCTACAGAGCTTTCTTTACCAAGAG
Organism: Sapajus apella; assembly: GCF_009761245.1. NCBI lineage: Eukaryota > Metazoa > Chordata > Mammalia > Primates > Cebidae > Sapajus > Sapajus apella. The sequence continues at coordinate 32,134,745 of NW_022436976.1, read as the reverse complement.
GCTGGCACCTAGCACTCGTATATTCCACTGCCCAAGTCTTCAGATGGCTTAGATCTCCAAGGGAGATGGGTAAGGGGGATTAAGATGGCCACAGATTTAAGACTCTTCCCATTAAGAGGTGGGTCTGTCCTCTGCCCCTTGGGTCTGCTATGCCCTGTGACTGATTTGACACTCTTCTCATTAAGAGGTGGGTCTGTCCCCTGCCCCTTGGGTCTCTGTGGCCTGTGACTGCTTTGGCAGATGGAGCATGATGTGGAGGCAGTGCTGTGCCTGTTATGAACCTGCCTTCATAAGGACTGGTAACTTCCCTCTTGCTTTCCTGGAGCCCTGGGCTACCACGTGATAAGCCTGATGCCCCTGCCAGAGGCATCCATGAGGCTATGTGGAGGGGGAAAGGGCGGGGTCCAGCCCAGCCTTCAGCCACCCCCACCCATGTGCCATTCTAAGAGCCATGTGTCCTGGCCCTCCGACCAGACAGCCACCAGTTGACTGCCACCAAAAGGACCCCAGTTGATGACACCAGGAACACAAGGGTCACCTGGAAGAGCCTGGCACCAAATTTCTGACTCAAAACCTGGTGAGCTCTGGTGAAGTGCTCAGTGATTGAAGCCACCCAGCATTGGGGTAGCCTGTTACACACATCATCTACCCTCACCTCTCCTCTGCACCCTCTCTCTTCCCTCCCATTCAGCCTCACCCTCTCAGCCTGGGCTCTCAACTTCCAGTCTGGTCCCCTACTGGCCACATTCTGCCTGGCCTCCAGCAACCTTGCTGGTGCTCAAAGCCCTGTGGAGTCTTGACTACCCCTCCAGCCACCACAGCCACCACTCCCCTGTCCACGTCTATGCTCCCCATTCCCCAGATGGAGCGCACTCTTCAGAGGCCCCCATGCTGTGGTACATGCTGTTCCCTCTACCCAATTCACTGCTCCTCGGCATCTGCTCAGCCAACTCCTACACATCCTTCAGTGCCCAGCTAAAATCCAGGGCATTTATTGGCTCCCTGATTTGGACTCTTTTAGCCTTCACCATCCTATATGGCTACTATACACCTGATCTTTATTATATGCTAGTCTGGGAAGCAGCTTGAGGAGGGGACAGAGGCTCCTGGTTTGTCTGCCCTGTGCTAATACAGTACCTGGCACAAGGTTCAACAGGGTTTCACTGAATACATTAATGAAATAACAAATGCATGACACCAGAAGTTCAGTGCAGATCCTGGCCCTAAGCAGTCTACAGGAAAGGAAAACATGAAAAGCTGAATTCCAACAAAGAATTTTGTCAGGCAGCACAGCAGTCATTATGGAGTCAAGGTCAGAGAAGAGAAAGGCTACAGGGCCTGGAAAGTTAGGGAGGACTACCTGGTGGAGGAGGCCCATGCTGGGTATCAGCTTCCTCTTCCAGGAGCATCCTAGGTGTGTCCTCTGGGCCAAGGCTGCCCTTTGCACTCTCACTAGCTGCATTGTGGTGCTCACATGCCCGGCTCTCTGCCAGCCACTCACAGCTGCATCCATGGTGCACAGCAGGAGGTAGGGGTGACAGGGACAAGCTGACCTCTATGTTGGCATCATAACTGGCCTACCTGTCTCCCCTCCACACAGGGCCCCACCCAGAGTAGGCACAAAGGGGCTAGTTGTCAGGAAGAATGAGTGGGGAGGTGGGGGGCACAGTAGGCAGGAGGAAGGTCTGAGGGGCCCAAAGAATGCACCAAGGGCCAAGGGGGTGCTGATGCCCTGGCCACGTGACCCCACAGTCTCCCCTTCTAGGAATGTGGATCGCGGCAGAGGGAATGCCGTAAGTACTCGGCACAGCAGTGTTTACTGATGCCCAGGTACACTGATCTGGGCCTCGGGGGTGCTGGGGAACAGCCCAGGCCCTGAAGCCCTCTGAGTGCTCTGAGCCTGAAGAATGCCTCTGCAAGGGAGGAGGCTGGGAAGGGAAGGAAACATTTCCAAAGCTCCGGTCAAGGGCAGGCCTAGGCTTGCTGTCACAGTCCAGGAGGGAGCACGAGAAGAGGGCAATCTGGAACAGGGGGTGGAGAAGCTCAGGGGCATTCAGGTGGCTCAGCTCCGCAGGAGGAGAGCTGTCCAGCACTGGGGTGAGCTGCCTAGAGAGGCAGTGAGATGCCCATCACAAGTTGTCCATTCAGCAACTGGGTAACCTCTTAGATTAGAGGATGTCAAGTTTGGAGGGGCTTTCAGTCTTCTTCATTGTATGCACAAGGAAACTGAGGCCCAGAGAAGCCAAAGGACTTGCTCAAGGTCACATCATGATGAGTTGGTCACAGAAGAAGACTGGCACCCAGGTCTCCCTGCTCCCGGTCAGGACACCACTCCACACAGGCCCTCCTCAGCAGACCCAGAGCCAATAATGTGTGTGAGGGTCACACCTGGACTGAGGCTGCCGGTTTCACTTCCACTAGCTGCACTTGCCTGACTCTACTGCGGTGCTGCTCACGTGCCCAGTCCCCTGCCGGCCACTCACCGCTGCGTCCATGGTGCACAGTAGGAGGTAAGGGTGTCAGGGGTGTCAGCCCAGGACTGCCAACAGGGGATAGACTCACGGATGCTGAATCCTAATCCCCAAGGCTCTGCAGCACTGGGAAGGGGCTAAGTGCCTGGACCCACACCCACCAGTGGTGCCACCCTGGGAAAGCCATTCATCTACTTTGAGCCTCAGTTTCCTCATCTGTAAAACAGAAATAGTAACAGATCCCCTGAACCTGATCCCTGAACCTGACCCCCAGCCTGGGGTGGAAAAAAGGGGAGTCAGGGTCAGCCTGGGGTGAGGCAGGGAGAAGGGAAAAGGACAGTCCCTATATAGACACCGACCCTTGAGCCAGAGCTCAGCCATGTGAGGATTAATGAGATGAAGGAGATAAGAGTAGTTAGAACATCCTATTATGTCTCAAGGGGTCAATAAAGTGGACATTGACTTTTTCTTTTTAATCGTCTGAGGCACTGGAACAGAAAGGGCCCTGCTCTGCTCCCTCCCGGCTGGGTGGCCTGGTAAGGCTCTTTTCCTCTCGAGCCCCTTTGCTCTAGAGTCAGCATTTGGTTCAGTGGTCACAAAGATCCCAGCCAGCTCAGCAGTGCTGCGTGTCTACTCTGGGCTTTCCCAGACATTCTCCAAGTTGGGGAGCCACCTTGTTAGCATCCCTTTTCCAGACACCTCAATGGGGGAACATCTGAAAAGCATCAGGGCTTTGCTTAGGGGAGGCCAGGCATCCACTGCCTCATTTCCACCTTCCAGACCCTTGCGAGATGAGCCCACCCCACCCCCACTGCCACCCACGCCTCCCTTGCCCCCAGCCATCCTCCCTCCGCCGTGAGGAAGGGGCTGCTTTCTGGATGGAGTAAGGGGCATTGTTCATTCAGCACATATTACGTGCCAGGCAGGGCACCAGGCCCTGAATGTCAGAGCAACTTAGAGATGAGGGCAGCATGCCCCATTTGCACCCAAGGGAGCTAGCTCCAAGACTGGCCCTGGGTCACACTAGTAAGTGGCACAAGAGAGACTTGAACCCAAATTCTATACTCTACCCTGGAGCAGCTTTGTAGGGTCCTGAGCTGAAGAAGGGTAGAGGAGGACAGGACATGGACTACAGTCCCCCTGAACCTGACCTCTGGCCTGAGGTGGAGAAAAGTGGAGAGTCAGGGTCAGCCTGGGGTGGGGCAAGGAGAAGGGAAAAGGACAGCCCCAGGGCTGCATAGAGACACAGACCCTTGAGCCAGAGCTCAGCCTAGACATTCCTCCCTCTCATCTCATCATCTGCCTGGGGGCTCTCTGTGCGGCTCAGGTTTATGGAAGTGTGTACCCTCCAGGCTCAGCAGGGAGGAGAGGCTACAAAGAGAGCAGGGAGTCACTGCAAATCAAAGTGCAGTCCACTAGCCAAGCTGACTCTCCCAGCGGGGAGGTGGACCACAGTCAGCAGCCAAGGCAGGATTCCCGGCGCGGGGAGGTGGCCATGCAGGGTCAGAGGCGCGCCGACAGACTCGTGTTGGAATCATCCACCATCCGTCCACTGGGTGGCTTTGGGCAATGTCTCCCCAACAAAGTTGGAGGACTGAGCAAGACGGATACATGCACACATCCATGTATGTAAGTCTCAGCACTGCCTGGCTCCTAGCACACAATCAGGAGAAGGTGCAAAGTGAGAAATGCTAATGCTTCTTGGGAATGAGGGGCACAGGCAGGGGTTCCTGCCTGTTGGAAAGACAGGTAAGCAAAAGGTTAGTGACAGATGCCCAAGGACTGTAGGAGCCCACAAAAGGCCCCCCACTCAGTTGAGACAGTCAGGGAAGTCTTCTCGGAGGAGGGGACACTTGAGCTGGGCAGAGGGATGAGATACAGGGAGACTGAAGTAAATAGCGCATCTAGGATAGGAGGCAGAGGAGGAGTTAATGGCAGGCTGGGCCCATCACAGATGGCTCGTTTGCCTCCTGATGCATTTGGGCTTTGTCCTGGAACAAAATTCCCAAAAAGAGCCTCATTGGTTTTTATTAGAAACAAACCCCAACATCGAAAACTCCCCAAATTCCTGGTCTTCTAGACTTCCCTAGACCACTAAACAGAGGCCCACACAGTTGGAAATCTCTTAAAGGGGAGGCATGGGGAGGATGTGATTGAGTTTCTGGGCTGCTGAGGGACCCTGAAGGCCTGATTCAAGGAGGCAGGCGTTGACTCCTCAAGATCAAGCAGGACCCAGGCCTCCAGCACCCACCTGAGACTCCTCCTCCCCATGGCTCCCCATGACCTCTGTGCTGCCTCTCTCTGGGGTGGCCCCAGGATGTGCCTAATACAGGGCAAGTAGCAGGGACGGTGGGACAGACGCGACACTACAGATCAGGACTGAGAACGGGGGGGTTGGCTACCATCTGACTGAGAGCTCAGTGAAGAGTCACTTAGCCCAGGACAAACTTCCTGTCCTGATGTCTCCGCTGGGCTGTGTGTCTCCAGGCAAGAGCTAGGACCAGTGCAGGGAGGGATGGAGGGCCATGGACTGGGGCTGGGGTGACAGACCTCTGCTCAAAGCAGGGAGGGAATGAGCTTCCTGTCCCCAGTGGTATGTAATCAAGGGGCTGAACTGCTGCTACAGAAAGGAGGCCTGCCCTCTGCAAAAAGACTTAACTGAAAACAAAGGCCTCTTAAGTCCAGGCCTCACGAACTGGAAGACCCCAGGCAAGCTGGTGGAATTCTTGGGGCCTCAGACGTGCATCTGTCGAAGGGGATGTTCTTTCCTGGCTGATGTGCCGTGTGAGGAGCCACAGTGAAGGCACTCGGCAAAGCACTGTACAAATGTGCAGCATTATCGTCATCATTCAAAACAGGCTTTCCGGAGTAGGCCCCGCCGGACCCAGGAGAAAAGCATCCCTTGCCTTCTATTGGAACCATGTGTTCCCAATGAGGTAATGGATGAGAAGGCACTTTGTAAAATGTAAATCCCAGCACAAATGGTAGTTGTTATCATTGCCATTATCATCATGATGATGGTGCAAGGATGATGATGATGAGGGCTGTTCTCCCATCTCCTGCTGTGGGGACCCCAAGTGGCCAAAAATAATCAAGCGTGGATCCTAAGGGCAAACCCATCACGTGTGGGCCATCAGCCTCCTGGTTTGGAGGCAGCTACGGGGGGCAGTTTCTAACAGGCCTGGCCAATTCCAGAAGGGCTGCCACATTGCCATTGTAATCAGGTTCCCCAGATCCCCCCAGGCCGAGCTAATTATCCCTCCCACCCTCACCCCCAAATCTGTGCCTCCTTCCCCACCTCCAGATAGTCAGAGCATCATCCTAGACAGCTTCCTCTGCCGCACTTGCCCATCCAACCAGTCACCCATAATAGTGACAGCTCATGCTTACCGAGCACCAGTGTGGGCTGAGACTGTTCTAAGCCCTTTACAGAGGCCATCTCCCCTGGCTCTCTATAAATCAAACACTGTAACCCCCCATTTTATAGATGGGGAAGCTGACGCATGGAAAAGGTAACTGCCCAAGGTCACACAGCTGATAAGCACTGGAGCCAGGATCTGAGCTCATAGATTCACTGGCAACCCGAGCCCATGAGCGGCCACTTGATCTCCCAAGAGCCTGTCACAGCTCTCCCACTGAGCTCCATGACCACTCCCACCACCCTAGTCTGGGCCCCGACACCTCCCGTCTCAGTCTATGTGGCCCCAGCCCCTTTTGCTCCCTTGGCCTGTCTCCCACAGCCAGGTGAGTAACTCAGAGGCTCGGACCTTCTTGTTCTTTCCTAGGTCTGTAAATTCTGGTACAGGGCTACGTCCACAGTAGGTGGGCACCAATGAGCTCTGATTATACTGAAGCGAACCAAACCCACTTCAGAGGCATGGAGGCTGCCAAGGCTGAGGAGGGGACAACAGAAGGCAAACGAATGGCTCCTGGGTGCCAGGCACCATGCTGAGCACTTTCCGTGTGCTATCTCATTTCATCCAAAGACCACTCCAGGGACAACTGTGCCGCTGGACAGATGGAGGCCCCTTTGTCCCACCAACTGGGCTCTGGGGCCCTGCCTCACTGCCCTTCATGGCACAGAGCCGCAGCTCCCTCACCTGTCCTCGGGGCAAGCCATCCCTTTCTGGAAGGGTGGTTGGGGCAGTTGGAGGAGCAGACATTGGTGAATCACTGGCCAACTCTAGCATATCACTGGAGCCCAGAGAGCACTGGCTGCCTGAGCTCCATAGAGGTCTCTCTCAGGGTCAGGACAAAATGTTCCAAGGCTGAGCCGCAGCTCCCTCCAGGCCAGCGGCGGGGCAGCCCCAGGCAATAGCCTTTACAAGGAGCCAGGATTTATGGCTCACATCCTCAGAAAAGGCTCCTCTGATGTGGCTCCAGACACCTCAAGGGAACTGGGAAAGACTAAGGGTGGAGGAGGGAGCCACCCCTCCCTTTTCACTGACTGTCCTCCTGCCTGTTCCTGTCCAATTGATCTGGAAGGTGGCAGAGAACCCAACTCAGAAAAAGAAGGCAACCCAGAACCCACTCTGCACAGAGCCTGGCCCTAGCCAGCCAGAGTCAAAAATAGCCCTGACAGATCCACACAGTGCCCACTTCCAAGGGAAAGCCCAGCTCCACAAGAGACTCTGGTGTGCTCCCACCCCACACCCCACACCCCACACCCCACACCAGCAGAGACCAAGTCACTCCCTCTACCATGGTGGGTATTAATCCCACACTGCTCCTGCTGGCCTCCAGCCTAGAGCATCCTGCCTCTCATACTCCCCCTCTGGGAAGCCCTCCCGGATGCTTCCTACACCAGAGGCAGGGTCAGAGTACGATGTACTGCTGATTATGTCCAGCACCTGGCACATGGCGACGCTCATTAAATATTTACCAAATGGATAGATGAATTCTCTGAATTTGTAGAGTTTGCAAAGAGCAATTGCCTCCAATGTCATAACGTGCAGACAACCATAACAAGGGAAAAGTACTTAGCATTCAATATGGGCAAAGTCCTAAGTAGTTTACACCTATTCATTTTCATTTAAGGCACAGTTACTGAGCTTCTACTCTGTGCCAGACACCATTCTAGGCCCTGGGAACAGGGAGCAGTGAGCAAACAGAAACCCCTGCCCTCACAGAGCTGACATTCTAGTAACACAAACAGCAAACAAACAAATAGTTGCACGCATCAGCTAGTGATATGTGCCATGGAGAAAAAAAAAATCAGGGAAGGAAGCTGGGACCTGGGGTAGGGGTGCAATTGGAAGCAAATTGGTCAGGGAAGACTCCAAGGGGCTGATGGCTGAGCGAAGACCTGAAAGAGGGAGGGGGCATGCCAGGAGGTTTTCTCAGGGGAAGGTATTCCAGGCAAAGGGACCAACAAGTGCAAAGGCCCTGGGGCAAGAGCACAGGTGGTGTCAGGGTGAACAAGGAGGCCACCTTGTACTGCCCTCCCCCTCCAGGAGGGCAGGAGGAGGGGGAGGGCAGTACAAGATGAGGCCAGAGCGAGCAACAGGGTGAGGAGACTACTGCTGCCATTGTAAGTAGGGACTGCAGCTTTCAATTCTGTGAGATGGCAGCTGCTGGAAGGTTCCGAGAGAGCCTGTGTGTGAACAGGACCCTGGCAGCAGGGAGGCCAGACAGGAGGCAACACCACCATAATACAAGCAAGAATGGTGCTGGCTTGGGCCAGTATGATAGCAGGGAAATGACGAAAAGGGGTCAGATTCAGCCTATGTTGTCAGGATAGAACAAGATTTGGGGCTGCTGTAGATGCACAGGGGAGAGAAGAGACAAAGGGACTCCAAAGCTTCTGGCCTGGGCAACTAGTAGGAACATGGGGAAGGCTGTGGGGGGTGTATGTTGGGGGCACCAGGGGTTCATTTTGGATGTAAGTTGGAGATCTTTTAGACATCCAGCTGAAAAATGGAGTAGTGTAAAGTACAGAGGTGAGATCCAAACTGGAAATATCAATTTTGGATCTACCAGATGATATCCAAAGACATCAGTGTGGATGAGATCAAGAAAGCAAGTCTAACAGCTGAAGGGTGTGGTGACTCACACCTGCAATCCCAGCTACACATGAGGCTGCGGGAGGAGGATTGCTTGAGTCCAGGGGTTCAAGGCTGCATGAGCTATGATCACGCCACTGCACTGCGGCCTGGGCAGCATAGCTAGACTGTGTCCCTTTAAATAAAGAGCTTGAGTAGACAGATGCAAACCCTGGGGCATGGGCACTTACAGTCATCAGAAGAGGAAGAATCAGCAGAGGTGAGTGAGAAGCAGCTATCAAGGAGGTAGAACCAAGACGTAACCTTCAAGCAAACCAAGTGTTTTAAGGAGGGAGCAAGTGTCTGTATCCGCTATTGCTGAAAGGTCAAATACAATGACACCCAAGAAATGACCCTTGGATCCGGCAACATCGAATGTCCTGAGGATCTTAATTTTGGTGGCATGATGGGGATGAGAGCCTGGATGGAGCAGATTTAAGGGAGAACAGGAAAATTGAAAATGGGTATTAACTCATTTAATCCTCATGACAATCCTATGAGGTCAGTACTACTTGGCTCACAGTCCCAAATTTAAAAACTGGGAGGTGGGAAGCACCGAGGGCTAACCAGAATGCATGAGGTTGCACAGCCAGGAAGTGGTGAAGCCAGGCTTTGAACCTGGGCTAGCTGGCTCAAGGACCTCTGGCCTCAGCACTCTGCTCTGCTCTCCCTCACTCTGATGAGCATTCAGCCACCTGTTTACTGAGCACCTGCTATGTGCCAGGGCTAGTGCCTCACAAACACAACCTGGACAGCAGCTGTCTTCTCTCAACCAGCCCAGGTTGGTTGTTATTCCCCTACCTTGCAGATGAGGAAAACTGGGCTCAGCTAGCAGGAGGTGAGACCAGCATTTGCATCCAGGTCTGGCTGGCTCCGATGCCTGTGACTGTAACTGATAACTTTCAGTTAATCTAGTGTCTAATCTAATCCCAGGTCTCACTAGATTAGACACTTGCTCAGTCAAGGACCAGACCAACCACCCTAATTTAGGGTCCCCAAATCCCACTGGCTGATAAACAGCCCAGGTACCACAAGCAGCTCTCAGATACCTTTAGGGTCTGGCCTGCCTCCTCTCTAACCTCATCTTCAGCCCCACCTCCCATTCCTACTCTGCCCACTCCTGGGGATCCAAACCCAGGCCTGGCAGATTTGAAGCCTGGGCTCTTTTCCCCAAAACCACAGCAGAGAGAGGTAGTGAGTCCAGGCAAGCCCCTGGATGGCAGAAATAATCCCATGCACCTCACACCCTCTACAGCACTCACCGAACCCCTTCCCACCGGCAGGTCTGTGGGCCAGGCTGGGGAGAGAGCAGGGCAGGGGTGAGGAAGTCAAACTCTGCTATGCTCCCCACGCCTTCCTCAGCGATCTTGCCCCTCTCTCCTCACAGGTTCAACCTGCCCTAGAACCAGGGACCAGCCTTCTCCCAAGATGACCCTGCAGCTGCTTCGTCTTTGTCTTCAGAACATCACCTCCTTTCATGCCCATTTACTGTGCCGCTTATCCCTACACTACTTCATTCACTCACTCGTTACAAGGGAACCTCCTTCTCCTAGTGCCTTCATTTGAGGTTCAGTTTCTCTTGGGAAAAATGTTGATAATGACAATGTATATTTCCAGGGCTATAATGAGAATAAAAGAGATTCAAAGGGCTCAAAGCACTTGGGGAACTGCAAAGCACTGGGCACATGTGTGTGCCACCCCTGAGCCTTCCCTGCAAGGCCAGTGGCACCTGCCCACCCACAACAGCACTTGGTCCACTCCAGGTGTATCAACCCACAACTCTCCCTCTCTCAATATGAGCCCCATGACGACCCCACATCCCACTCAAACCACTTACCTTGCCCCTTATTTTGCATGACACACTACAGTTTACACACTGCTTTCACAGCTCTTGAGGGAGCCCTCATTAGTCACATGCTATGGATGAAGAAACGGAGGCCTGGACCAACGCAGCACATCCCCAGGGTCACTCAGCCAGGGAGGAGTGGGGCTTCACCGTGGCTCAAGCTCCATCAACGCTGGCCCAGCCTTTCTTTGGTCCTGGTGTGGCCCAAAGGTCCATTCTCAACCTTGACACGGTGAGCCTTCAAAACACCTTCTCATCTCTCTTCCAGACTCACAGATTCTCACAGTACATTTGTACTGCTACAATAAAACACCTAACATTGGGTAATTTATAAGGAACAAAATTTATTTTCACAACATCTTGAAGGCTGAGAAGTCTAAGACCAAAGTGACAGCATCTGGTGAGGGCCTTCTTGCAGCAGAAAGCAAAAGGGCAAGCTAGCTGAAAGCTGCACTAAGCCTCTTCTAGGAGGGTCTTAATCCCACGAAGGAGGGGGTAGATCTGATGGCCTAATCACCTCTTACAGGCCCCACCTCTTAATACTATTATGTTGCCAACACCTAAATTTTGGAGTGGCCCCATTCAAACCATTGCACATGCCTTCAATAGTTCTCTACTGTCCTTGGGTAGCAATCCAGTTCATCACCAGGCCCCACAATCCAGTTCAGCACCATGGCCCCCACAGCCCCACCTTATTTGGTCCCTCTGGGCTCTTTGGCCTCATCTCGTTCCATTCTCCTCTCTGTCCTCAACAAACCTGCTTGCCCACGACAGCATCTGCTCCATGGTATTGCAGGGAGCAACAATAATCCACTCCTTAACTAAACTCTTTTCCATTACACCTGGGTTTCTCAACCTCAAAACTACTGATATTTTGACAGCAATAGACACTTCTTTGTTGTGAGATTTATCCTGTGCATTATACAATGTTTAGCAGCATCAAGGCTCTCTACATGCACATATACACATACACTCATGCTCCATGTAACAACGTTTCAGCTGATGACAGACCGTATATACATGAGTGGTCCCATGAGATTACAATCCTGTAGTTTTACTATACCTTTCATATATGTATGTGTGTACACACACACACACACACACACACACACACACACACACACACACATATATATTTTGAGACAGAGTCTTGCTCTGTTGCCCAGGGTGGAGTGGCACGATCTCGGCTCACTGCAACCTCTACCTCCCAGGTTCAAGCAATTCTCCTGCCTCAGCCTCCCGAGTAGCCGGGATTACAAGTGCCCGCCACCACCCCTGACTAATTTTTTGTATTTTTAGTAGAGACAGGGTTCCACCATATTGGTCAGGCAGGTTTCAAACTCTTGACCTCAGATAATCCGCAAGCCTCAGCCTCCCAAAGTGCTGGGATTACAGGTGTGAGCCACCATGGCCAGCCCTAGGTTTAGATATGTTTAGATACACAAATACTTACCATGTATTACAGCTGCCTAGTACTGAGTACAGTAGCATGCTGTACAGGTTTGTAGCCAAGGAGCCGTAGGCTATCCCATGTAGCCTAAGTGTGTAGCAGACTAGCCCATCTAGGTGTATGTAAGTACACTCTATGATGTTCACACAACAACAAAATCACCTACAATATGTTTCTCAGAACATACCCACAACCTTGGGCAACACATGACTCTGTGGATGGTGGGGGGTTGGGGGCTGAAAGACAGGGTCAGGTCTGGGTTCCTTCTGTACCCCTCACTTTTAAGAGGCACACTACATTTTATTTTACTAGGTGCTTTCATACCCATTGTCCCCTTTGGCCCTTGTAACCACCTCCCCGATGTTACCCCACATTACAGATGAGGAAACTGAGGCACAGATCAGGCGACAATCTTTAGCTAAGCTGGGCCCTCCTAGCTCAGGACTCCTTAGCCCTCTATCTGGGCCTCCACTCATGTGTTCCCCAGCAGTCCCTGAACATGTCCTCTGTGCCTGGCCCTGGGCTCATCCTCCCCTGCCCTGGAAGAGCTCCCAGGTGAGAGGCCTAGACATGGAGATGTATGCTCAAGTGTCATAGGGGCTACAATGGGGCACCCACAGGAAGGGGGTGGAGGGCGGGCAGAGCTCCATGTTGCCCACCCCGTGGGCCCATGGGCCCCCCCTATGTATATCGCTACCATCACAGGGCTTGGATCCCAGTGGGTGGTCGGGGAGGGAGAAATGAAAGAAAGGGAACAGGGAAGGGGAGGAGTAAAAGGAGGCAGAGAGAAGGGGAGACTTGTCTACCAGGTAAGGCTAGTGAAGACCCCATCCCCTGCACATACCAAAGCTGGGTCAGGTACTTCCTAGTCATTCATCACAAACATCCACTGAGTATCCACTCTGTGCCAGGCTAGAGGCTGGAGGTCTTTCAGAGGACAAGCCGGACACATCCCAGCTCCTGTGGACCTTACAGGCTGCAGGACGTCTGGGCTCCATAGCCCCAGTGCTGCCCTCGACCCCAGCCCTCCTGCCACGTGCTCACTGCCCGCTATGTGCCTGTCCCACATAGACTAGGACTCCCTGAAAGCAGAAGCCAGGTCCAAGCCTTTGCTGTGTCCCCCACATGGCCCATTTATTGGCTGAACTGAAGAAATCATGCATCTGAGGATTTGGGTGACAGGGGGTGGGAGGACTGCTTTAGAGAGGACTTCCTGCTCAGGGCAGCGGCTTGCAGCCCAGCCAAGGCCCAGCCAGCTTGTTTTGTCAGATGAGCAGTAGATACTTAAAGTGGGACAGACTCCGTGACAACACATGGAGATTATTGGTCTGGCTTTTTAATCTGCTTTTATCTAAATGATCCAAAGCATAAAACAAGAGTGGCTCAGCAGCCACAACCCAGGCCACAATCCTATTTCTGGACTGGACCGCTCTCTGGATTCAATATTAAACCAACCCTGGCCAAGCATGGCTTAGTCAACAGGAACCTGAATGCTCCCCCAGCCCAAACCCACGTCCTGCAAGAGGAGGCAGCTGCCGAGAGTCACAAAGCACCTGGCCAAACAGAGACAGAACAACTCTGGCTGTGTGAGATTTTTAAAACCTTCTGGACTATAAATCTCCAAAAAGTGAGACTCCTCCCAACAGACCCCAATCGGACGCCCCCCTTTTCTAAGCCCTCTAACTTCTTCGCATGTCATCTTAGATGTCTACATTGTCTTACCAAGAAGACTGTTATTGATTCGAAGACAAGGATGCGTCTCACTCGTTGCTCCCTGCTCCAGACCACAGTACACAGGAGGTGCTTAATACAAATTTGTGGTTTTCACATCTTAGCAGTTCTCTAGGAGGAAGACATCTTCCATCCAACCCCTAACACATCAGCCACATGAAATTCCAAAGGGATAAATGGCAAGTCCTGTGATGGGATTCAAATTGCTTCATGCTGGGTCTCCCTGAGTTCCCACGGCAGAGCTCCAGCATCTGTGTCAACTCCCAGTGGAGAACTAACCAGACTCTTGTCTAACATTTGTTCCCAAGTCAGCCTCCCTGACTGTGCCCTGCCTGAGGTACCTTGTTCATCTTTGCTCTGCAGCACCCAGCACCTCACCTGGCCCATGAAAGGAGCTTACTGGTTCTTTGTTAAATGAAGATGTTCATCACCTTATTATTTACCATAGCTCTTTGTTAAATGAAGATGTTCATCACCTTATTATTTACCATAGCAAATGACAAGCAGGCAACAATTTAAATGTCCAGCAATACAGGAGGAATTGTGTAATTATATCAGAGTGTGTGCACATAAAGAAATAATGTATGACCATTATTTTGAGAGGATGTAGCTCACAAAGAAAAATTTTAAAGTAGAATACAAAAGTATCATCAAAGCCATGATTCAAACTATGTTTAAAACATTCATGTGGACAGAGGTCAGAAAGGAGCAGTGAGCAGGGGAAACTGGTGATGTTTTTGTGGGGTGAATTTGCGTAACAATGCATCTCATTTTCAGTTATTGCTATAATGCCAGAAGTGAGGAATTTTTAAAACTAATTTACAAAAGAACAGGAAGGTGAAAACCTGTCTTAGGAGCAGGGGATATTTTTAAAGGACAGAGGATTTGAAGGATGGAGATGTTTAACACACAGAGTCAACAAACTGATGAGATCTCAAGTTCCATTTACCAAAAGAAAAATGTTCAATTGTAAATACTGTCCTCCTGGGCCCAGAAAGGCCATGTCTACCAGGCTCAGCTCCTGGCACCACGCTCTAAAAGGAGCTTGGGTACCTGTATTTGGAGAAGAGTGCTCAAGGCAGATGGCCCGGGGTGTTGGCTTCTGGGAAAGAGAGTCCCACGGCCCCCAGTGCCTGAGGCCTCACAGAGCAAAACAAGGATCCACGGGAGAAGTTATAAGGGCACAGATTTCACTAAATATAATAATTGTCTTTGAAAGTAGTGAGCTCCCCATCACTAGAGGTATTCAGGGACAGTCTGGAAACCCTCCCTTAGGAATACTTTAGGCACATGAATTTCATGTATGGTATGGAAAATGGAATATATATTTATTAAGTACCTATATAAATTAGAATGCACTTTAAGTATATGTTAGTTCATTAAATCTTCATAAATTCTTACAGATGAGGAAATCGAGTCTTAGGAAAGTGAAACAGTCTGCTTAAGTTCGCAAAGCTGGTTAAGGCCAAGCAGGGATTCGAACCCAGACCTGCCCAACTCCAAAGCTCCTTCTCCTCCCTCTCAACTTTCAACTTTTTAAATATTATATTTATTAAAAAGAATTGAGTTTGAATCCTCATTCCCACCTCCTCCTACTGTAGGATGAGGAAATTCTCAGCTTTTCCCTCTGTGAGTGCCTGGGAGACACTGCAGGCACTGGCCAAGCTGGTGGTGGCCAGCTGCAGGGTAGGAGGGCCAAGGCCAGCAGAGTCAAGGCCCGCCTCCAGGCAGCCCTGAACCCATCACACCCAGCCATTCCCCCGATCCAGGTACTGCAATGGGACAGAGGCCCAGGGTACATCCTAAGCCTTCCCAGGGCTCCTGCTGGGGCCTGAGAGTAGACTTAGGAAGCAGGGCAGGGCAGTGGCCAGAACACTGGATGAGGAATCCAGATGTCTGGCCTCCATCACCTTGGGCAAGTCATGCTGCCATCCTTTGTACAAAATAAAACCATTCTACCCACCTGACCCAACTCAGAGCTATATGGAGTTCCTCCTGCAATGCTCTCTCACCTTCCTATCTGTTAACTCCTACATATCCTTCAAGGCCCAGCTCCAAGATCACCTACTCTGTGAAGCCATCCCTGATCACCTCTTTCCTCTGGGACTAGAGTGACTTACTCTGTCCTTCTCTAGTATTCAGAACATCCCCTATGGTTGGACCATTTGTTCAGCTATGGGTCTTGGAGCGGTCTCCAACTGCACAGAGCAGCAAGCTGGATTGACAACAAGGCCTCTCTGCCAACCCAAACCCAACTGGCCCTTGAGGTCTTGCATTTGCAGATCTCCGTGAAGTCTGCCTGCAGCCTCTGGTGCTTTGTTTGACAAAGTGCCCTTCGAGCCTTTCCACCTGCTCCTCTCTCTCCCCTTCCCCACACAAACCTCAAGTTTTCTCTCTTTCCATGCCCCAAAGTACCTAGCTCAGGGCTAGGTATAAAAGTGGACCGTGATCGCCCAGATCTAGCTACCCACAGCAGCAAGAGTGCCCTGAAGCTGCTGTGGCCCTCCCCTCCCCTCTGCTGGGACTGGCTGCAAGACTCAGGCAGAGTGGGCCCTCCCCAAGGCCCAGCCTGGCCAGACTGTCCCCAGGTCTCTTCCCAGCCAGGTCACTCCAGTGTCGGGTGCATTATTCCCTGAGCTGGCAAGCACTCCATGTTCCCTACAATCTCATGCCTATAAAGGCCTAAGTGGCGCCAGTGATCGTGGAAGCCTCGTTCCAGTCTGGGTCCTCACGAGCCCCCCTTCATTTCCCAAGCCCACAGTCAGTTCAGGCTCATAAGCGCTATGTCTTTCACCTCCTGTCCACACCATGCCCATGGTGTTTGTGTTGTTGTTGCCAGTGGAGTGATTTAGAGATAACAGTGATAGAATCACTCTGAAAGGACCTGGATTACCAGTGGGGACACTTGGCCAGGGAAAACAGCCCCAGATACAGAGAAAAACAAAATAAACCCGTGCCTCCAGTTATACTGCATTGAGGGAATGAGTCAAAAGGGCTTTACAGAAAGGCAGCAGAGCGCAGGGGAGCCGCGGCTTCAAGCCCCAACAACGCTTAGCAGCTGTGAAGTCTTGGGCACATCACGTCCTTTGGAAAGACTCCCCTGACACCTACCTCCCCAGTGGCCCTACCTATGGACACCTACCACTCCTCGAGCTTCTCATGCATCACCCACTACCCTGGATTTCCTCCAAGTCAGGGTTAGATCTGCTCTTCTCAGTCACCCAGCTCAGGGCATGAGACAGAACAGCACTGGTGAGCATTTGTTGGATGAACAGATGGATAGAAAAACGACAGAACAAACAAAGCTCAATTACCTGGGTCTATTTTTCTCTAGAACAAGAATTAAGCCACTCTCCATTATACATCCCCTAATGCTAAGCACAATGACTGGTGCACAGTAGATGCTGAAGTCCGCACAAAGGCAAGAATGCATGGAAGCCTGCATTAAGAATCCACTAAGGCCGGGCGCGGTAGCTCACACCTGTAATCCCAGCATTTTGGGAGATCAAGGAGAGCGCATGACTTGAGGTCAGAAGTTCGAGACCAGCCTGGCCAACATGGTAAAACCCTGTCTCTACTAAAAATACAAAAATTAGTTGGGCGTCGGGGCACGTACCTGTAACCCAGGCTACTTGGGACGCTGAGACACAAGAGTCACTTGAACCTGGGAGGCGGAGGTTGCAGTGAGATTCTATTCTATTCTCTCAAAAAACAAAAAAGAATCCACTGAGATGGGGGTGAAAACACTGCAAATGCCTGTGTGAGGGTAGCTTGGATCCGTGCTACCCAAAGCATGGTCCACAGTCCAGTGCAGTCAGCATCACCAAGAAATCCGCTAGAAATCCAAACTTTCACCCCAACCTATTGACGCAGAATCTCTGGGGACAAGGCTCAGGAATCTAGATATTAACAAGCCTGTCAGGTGATTTTTTATGCACAGGAAAGTGTAAGGAACACTTTTTTTTTTTTTTAATTACAGGTCTAAACTACTTAAGTTCTCTGTGCCCCAGTTTCCACACCTGTAAAATGGGGACAGGAATGCATGTAAATGTGCTCAGAAGAGTCGCAGGCATGCAGGCTCTTGCTGCTGCTGTTGCTGAACACCTAGCCAGGAATCCTGCACCCCTGCATGGTGCACTACACCAGGAGAGGCAGAGAAGCAGACACCACGCAGTTCCCATGGCTGGAGCTTAGGCTTGGGGTAAAGACACGTTATACCTGAGGAGCATGGAATGAAGTGCTTGGTGATGTGGCTGGAGTCCAAGGCTCATCCAGAGGCCCCTGGGATTGAGCTGAAGTCATCCACATAAGGGATGCTAGGCTCACCACCCCACCAAAGCTGGCAGGAAACTTCTCTTTTATAGAAGAGGAAACTGAGGCCCAGAGAGAGGCAAGACTGGCCTGAGGTCATCCAGGTAGTGTGGGATGAGCCAAGCCTGCCATGCATGCCTCTAAGAGTGATTACAAGCAGATTTCAAATAGAAGTTCCCTGTGGGAGCCATCACTCATCATGGCCCAGGAGCAGCCGGGACAGGCCACCTGCACACACTCGGTGAGTTCACCTTTCCTTACTCCTGGCCAGGAGCCTCACATAGGCTCAAGGAGTCACAGCATCTCACCTGGAGACAGCTGGTTCTCTGCAGCCCCCAGCTTTGCTTGACTGAGGGTGCAGGTGCAGGTCCTAGTAACTCTAGCATCCTGAAATTCCCCAAAATAGCCTCTTTCCCAAATCTTGTTAAACTTATTTTCATTCATGTACTCTCCAAGCATCTCCTGTGTGCAGGTTCTGAGTGGGTGGCTTTTATCCTAGCAAGGACAAGAAAATCATGCACTTGGGATTATCATTCCACCTTTAGAGGTGTGGCTCAGAGAGGGTATATGGCCTGCCTGAGGTCACAGAGCTTGAGCAGGGTCTGACAGTGAAGACTGTGCTTTGCTTGTGTCCTTGCTGCTTCCCTGAAACAGAAGGTTGGATCGATGGCCTGGCTTAGACCCAAATTAAGGCCCAAATTTGGGCAAGTCATAGCCCCACTCTGAGTGAGCCCACATCTCCCAAAGCAGGGAAAATATCATCTCTCTCCCAGACCTGTCTGGGGAAACCTAAAAGACAAAACAAGGAGCTGTGCAAACACGCAGGTGTCACTGACCACCTCTCTCAGCTGGCCTCAGGGAAAGACACACACTGCCAGGGGACTTCTCCTCATGGCTCTGAAGGCAAGGGGACTGTTTTCCTCATTTTAACAGAGGCTTACAGAGGTGCAGCAAACACAGAGACATAGACCAGCAAAGTTGGGACTCGGAACACAGGTCTTCTGGCTCCTGGGCCAGGGCTCCTTCCAGTCGAGGCTCTCACTGTCCTGCCACTTCTTCACCAAAACCTCCCCCCACCCCCACCCCCACCCCCACCCCCACCCCACAGGACAGCGGCTCCTACCCCACCCCCTCCCACCTCCTCTCCCTACCTGGCCCAGAGAGACAAGCCTAGAGCCAGCAGCCATCAGGACCTTGTCCAAGGATCTCCAGGCAAAAGCAGGAGGGGCAAAAAAGCCACAGTTAAAATCTGAAATTTCTTGAACAGAACCTTCTTTTATATTGAAGAAGAAATCGTAGACTTTGGTTCACAGTGCAGGGGAAAACAAATAATCCTTGGATTCGCTTTGGGATTCAGCAAATTAACACCGTTTGCTCTGGTTTGGGGTTTGAGGTTTTGGTCAAGTCTGTGGGATGCAACAATTGGGGACACCCCATCCCACAGGCCCTAAAGGTGTCAGCCTGAGTGGTTCCACTTGAGGGGTGGGGACAAGGAAAGACCCATCAGGGAGGACCAGGCAGGAATCGTGGTTCTCCTTAAAGCTCTGAGGGCAATCAGCCCAGGCCTGGACTGAGAAGCATCCACCCTTCCCTAGCTCAGGCTCCTCCACAATCCGGGCTAAGGGCTGGGCCACTCCCCTCCCCCACACCCTGGCACAGCAAACCAGGGAGGAACCTCCAAGCCTAGGAGATCCAACAGATCCCCATCAGCCCTGCCCTGGTCTTCCCAAGGACCCTTCCACCTCCCCACTGCATGGGGCACTCCCTGAGGGCCGGTCCCCAGAACCGAGCACAGTCTACAGACCTGGCCGAAGTAGATATTTAAAAATCACCCTCACTCCCCACCCGCCCCCAGCCCAGCCCTGCCACAGACATGTTCCTTAAGGACAATCAGGCTGAAACAGGCAAGGCGCAGGTCCTTCCCCAGCCCTCGGGCTGAGCCTTCCAGCTTTCCACATTCGTGTCCTGGGACCAGAAGCACCCTCCACCCTGATCTCCAAGAGTGCCCTCTAGTGCTCTCCAGGGCCAAGACAGGCTGTATCCCTCCCCATCAGCCTCATTTCAGGGCTAGGAGCTCTAATACCTCCTGCGTTTATTACAATTTCTCTTTCATGCTTGCCTCATACTAGAATGAGAAGGCTTTGGACACATATGCCTTCAAATCCCACTTCCGGTCCTGTGGGCCCTCTGGCCTTGCTGAGGCTGATCTACAAAACCGGAATGTAACACTTGTTTTGCCGGGTCTCTGGGATTACGTGATGTGACATACAGAGCCCCTGGCTGAGCAATGCACAAAGTGGGTGCCCCAGAAGCCCAAGCTCTCTTTCCTCATCCCTGCTCTCTTTGAGGATGGCGCCTGTCTACAGCTCTGATGACAGACACACATTAGGGGTATAATGAGCTTCCCAAGGGGCTGGCATTTCCATCAACAGAGCGTTGTGTGTAGATTAGTTATAATGGGAGTTACAGTTGCTACATCCACTTTTCACCAGCGAACAAAATTGGCAGAACCAGATCGGCTCCTTCTACAAAGGACCAGCAGTGATGCCCACCTTCCAGGTGAGAAGTGGAGACACAAAGCTGCTGAGTGGCTGGCCAAGGCTGTACAGGCAGTGGGGATGGCGCGGGGGCAGGAATTTGAGTCTGCCAGGCTCCAAGGCCCGGTGGGGAGAAACACCCCACAAATGACAGCCTTGCCTCACCAACACCTAAGCATGTTCCCAAAAGCTCCGCCTGGCTATTGAACGCGAGACAGACGGCCAGAGGAAAAACAACCCAGTTTGGAAGGCAATAAAAATGTGTTTTTTCTTGCTAAACAAATTAGTTTACATCTGGTGATGTACAAATAAATAGAGGGGCCTCTGTGGGTCCAGACCAGACATCTCCCAGGGCCTGGGCCCCACTGCGATTGGACTCAGCCCCGGGCACCCGCGAGGAGCACCCTCGCTTCGCACTTGCTATCACGCCATCTCCGGGACCCACTGAGCCTCCTCGTCTCCTCTCCTGCTTCCCTGTCATCACCTCAAGAACTGGCCATCTTTGGCATTCCTCCAGGCCTTCATCTAGCTTAGGGGAGGAGCAAGGTCCATGGTGTTTCCCTCCCACCTCCCTGCTGTGCGGCCTCCAAAATGCACTCTCCTCTCTGAGCCTCAGCCTCCTCAAGTGTTAAATGGCAACACTGATGCCTTTCTGTCAGAGCTGTGGTGAGAATAAAATACACCTGAGGTCCCTACCACTGCGGCTGGCACTTAGAAAACGGCCTCCAAAAGTGGGATTCCTCCACAGGTCCCTGGCACTGCCGGCTCCTTGGGAAACATACTGGCTGTGGATGGCCCAAGGTCTGCTGAGCCTGGTCTTTCTTCCTCATGCTCCTGAGACAGTGGGCACCCCCATCAAACCCAATGATGCCCCCCAGGTATCCCCTGAAGCACCCTGCCACCCTTGCTATAGAGCCACGCTGAGCAGCAGCTCGGCCCCCTTGCACCAAGAGCTTCTCTGCAGACTTCGGCCATCAGTTCTCAGGCAGCCTAGGAGGGCAAGGTAGAGGGGGTGTCACTGCCTCAAAATGGGCTGCCACTGTTCAACCTCCACACAGATGAAGAAACTGAGGCCCAGAGAGGTTAGATCACTTGCCTGGCGTCATTTAAAAAGACAAAAAAAGCAAGGTCTCTGGACTCCTAGCACCAACAATATTTTCTAATTCACATTAATGAGAAAAAGCTGGTACCTGACCCCTGAGCCATGGATGGGGAGGTGACGGCAGAGATGTACTAAGGGCACAGAAACATCACCTACAGCCTGTCCACGTACTAAAGCCACCATGACTGCCCAGTTCTCTTGGAACTAAAAGGCTGCTGACTTCAAGCCCTGAGTTAAGCAGAAGCATCACCGGGGCGTCACCATCTGGTTCTATCAGCCAGAACACAGACAGAACAGCCGGCAGCAGAGCAAGAGCAAGGCTGCTCAGCCTCGGGAACGGGGAAAGTCTCTGACCTCAGTCTTCTGAACTAGAAATGGAATGCACTGGACAAGCTGAACTGCAGGGTCCCTTCCAGGCCAGGTCCCTTCTATGGACCCAACTTTCTAGCCTGCTTCTGCTGTCAAGTGTGGTGTGCCTGTGGTCTGGGTTCCCAGGGAGCAAACCTAAAACCAGGATCCGGCTGCTCCTTCCCTATGACCCCTCCACAGCCTGGGAGGTCACCCCCACCTCTCCCATCCTCTTCCTACCAGACCCAGGTCTGAAGCTGGGCTCGTGGCCACTGCAGCTGCCCGGGTTCTTAGATGAAGCGGGAAACACAGGGGAGCGACCTTCCATCTCACTTTATCTCCCTCCACTACCTCCAGGCCACCCTGGACCTCTGACAGGAGGGGGAAGGGGCCCACCACGAGAGGGAACAGCGATGGCAGCCACAAATGCCCCCAGCAACAGCTGCATGACTATGGGAGCTGGGCCTGCAATTAAAATAAACCCCAAAACAGCCTTAAAATAACTACAAGGCATTTCAAGAAGATTGTATTGTTGAATTTACTGTTTGTTTACTGAGACAATCCGAGCTGGGTTTCAGATGAAAGTAGGAGGGAGACCAGATGTGAGGCTGAACGTCTGACCTGAAGCATCTGCTGCTCCAGAAGGAACCCAGGAAAAAGGGTCAGCCCAGAGCGAGGCAGTGAAGACTCAGAGACTCAGACCCCTGCCCAAAGCACAGGCTGCATGGCCTCTCCTGTTCGGGCCCCGAAAGCCACTTGCCCCATTTACACAGAGCCCAGGGAGGGCTACTGAGAGGCACCGTGTCCCAGAGAGAAGTTTGAGCTGCAGACCACGGAGATGGGAGTCTAAAGTCAGCCGTGCCTCATGGACAGGCCCTTGTGCTGCTCTGAGCCTGCTTCCTTGGGACAGCAATCACTCCTGCCCTCCTGCGCTGCTGTGAGGGGCCCGGGGAGGGCTAGAAAGCCCCATAGCATGCTGACACATGGTGAACAAGGCTGGCCCCCCTTTTTGACTTCTCTCTCCAGCTCGTTGGCCCTTTCTTGTAAAGGGGATACTTAGAGCTGAAAACGAATGGCTCCTACCCACGCCT
The DNA here is from genome assembly GCF_009761245.1 of Sapajus apella. NCBI lineage: Eukaryota > Metazoa > Chordata > Mammalia > Primates > Cebidae > Sapajus > Sapajus apella. Next base: position 32,111,817 of record NW_022436976.1, on the reverse strand, counting down.
GAGGCAGTCTGACCTGGGGAAAGGCCATCCCATGTCCCTGCAGCACCCAGGGTGCCCCCAAATATGGAAGCAGTATGGAGACTCCTGTTTCCCTAACCACCCCATCCAGGCCACATGTCTGTGAACTCCTCAAGGTCAGGAACCAGGTCGAATTCTCCAGATCCCCAGTGCCCAGCCCACATGTCTGCTGAATGAAGGAGGGAGAAGGCAGGGAGGGAGGCAGGTCTCCACTCACAGGGAGATTCTAAAGGACCTAGATTGTCTAAGCCACTAACAGCTTAAAACAAAATTCAGATCAAATATGGTATTTGTTCTTAATGTCTCTGTAAGGAAAGGAAAGGAGGGAGATTTCCATCACATCAGTCTCATAGATAGGAACATAGAGGCCCAAAAAGATTAAGAAAATGCACTTCCCTGTCCACGAACCCCTGCTTTTTGGCAGGAAGTAGAGACTATGCCATGAGTGTGGGGCCTGCCACTCAGTGGCACCAGTACCAGTACCACAGGGTGCGGGGGTCAAAGGGGACAGCCACAGACCTCTGCTCCTGACAGCTGTGTCACCATGCACAAGATACTTAACCTTTCCAAGCTGCCTCCCCTCTTGCAAAATAGAAATCATAAAGCCCCTCACCTTGACAACATTAAATGAAGCAAGAGAAGGGAAAGCGTTCTGTGAACTGTAGAGCACACGGACATGTGATCCTCAGAAGAGGTGATAATCATTCTGTTAATATCAGAGGTTTGAAAACTCACATGGTCAGAAAACAAATAAACCCTATCTGGGGGAATAGGTGTGATGCTTCTACTATCTGCCGAATGAATGGGCGAATGAATGAAAGACACTCCAAAACCAAAGCCATTCAGGTCATCTGAATTTATTCTAAGACTGATTCTCCCTAATAACTAAGCAGCAGGAATAGAATATCAGATCTAATCCCACAGCTGTCCAAATGTGCAGGGCGAGACTATCTGAAGGCCCAGAATTGACTGTGGATAAGAGCTTTACCCTTTACTGTGCCCAAGGTGAACTTCTCCACAAGACAGCACATGCCTCGTCACTGCCTGACACGTCCACCCTGTGCAGATATTGGCCAGATGATCTCAACCCTGGACACAGCTGGGTCAGTGTTTCCTGGGCCTTCAACCTGACTGCACTGATACTATCTGCCAAGGTCAGAGAGAGGCTTGCAGGCCCCTCTTCTTGGCCTTAGGCCCACACAAGCCTCTGAAATTAAGTTAAAGATGAAAACTCCATCACTCTTCCACTGCTCCACAATCCACACTAGCATCTTCTTTTCTGAGTTCATGGCTGTGCGAAGACACGTGCCCAGCTGTGAATGCCTGGGCTGGGTTGTGGGTAGAGGATATGGATTAGAAGGACGATGGCATGCTCTTCCTCAGCGCTGCTCATCAGAACCAGGGCTGCAGCCTGAGGGGGGCTGAGACCAGGCCAGCCACAGTTGTCCAACAAGGCAGAGTTTCGGGGCCTCGTCAACTGCTGTCTGCATCACTGCCACCACCCCTCACCAGCCGCCCTGCTCCCAGGACAATGACAAGTAGGGAGGAATATACTGGCTGGAGTCAGAGAGGGGCATGGACGCAAGTCAGAGACAAGGGAGGATTCCTACAAAACTGTGAGTAAAATGGGGGAAGTGAATGTCACCAGGCTGGACAGTCACAGACAGCCGAGAGACAGCATTCATATTCTCTCTGCTGACAAAGCAAGGAACTGGACTTCCTGGAGCTTCCACAGCTCCAGGATAGCGATTTCTTTTCAGACTACTAAGGAGAGGCAGGAAAAGGGCCTGAGCCCACCAGTGGTAACCACTCCACAAACACTTGTGGAGCCCCCATTTTGTTCTAGGTGCATGGGACCCAGGAGGACCTGCCCTCAGGGAGCAGACAGCTCCGAGCTAAGAGATGCTCTCGAGGTAGCTTCGAGTGGGTGGAGCAACTGGGGCTGAACCCCCTCTTCTCATGCCCCATCCTCTCCTTCTGTAGAGCCATCTGCACCCAGCCGGCAATACATTCCTGCTCTCAGGGGCCTTCTTTTACCATTTCCCCTCCCCTCCTGGTACACTCTGTGCTGAGTTTATACTACACTAACTTAAACCACTTTGTAGGCTACTTTGCAAGTGTTCTTAATCTTTCAACTAATTCGTCGGCCCTTAGAAAATAAAGGAAATTTGACATTGCTGTGCTGCATGCAATAAACTCTTGGCATCTGGCCAGCAGGGGCCGTTCAGGCAGAGTCCACACCAGCCCTGCACAGATGCTTCCTGTTGTAACGGTGAGGCGCCCCTCTGCCTCTACACAGCTCGCTCACAACCCGATTCTGGACCCGCCTGAAGCCATGCATTCGCTCCTTCAGCCATCCAGCAAACAGCCGCCGACAGAGCTGACACCTGGTGGCAGGTTGTGTGCTAGGCATGAAGCAGTGGGGGGATGAAATGTGCATCACAGTTCTGCATCCCTGTATCCCTGCGAGGAGCTCACAGTCCGGTGGGGGAATGGCCCCCTCACTCTGTAGATGTGACTGAAGTAAGCTGAACGTAATCAGAATAGGGCCTTCCTCTGCAGGTTACCTCTCAATATGTGTCCCCATAAGGGATGCTGAGGCACAGGCAGATGGCAAGGGCCCTGGCAGAGACCCTAAGTGCTAGCTTTGCAAGCTGGTAGCTCTTCGCTTACTAGAATACACCCACGCTCCTGTCTGAACTGATTCTTCATGGGCAATAACTGCAGAGCCAGGAGGCAGGCAAAGAGAGGCTTAGGAGAAGCCCTTTCACCACGGGTTAATCTAGGAGGAGCTGCTTTTCATAACAAGTGTGCAGCAGTAGCTCATTAAATCATACCAGAGTAGGAAGGAAACTGGAAGATCATCTCAGACAGCCCTGCCATTTTATAGACAGAGGGACTGAGGCCCCGAACCATAGGATGAGCTAAACAGATGTCCCTGCCTGGAGCTCAGTGCCTAGTGAGGGGTCAGAGAACAATCAAGGAATCACACAAATAACACATGATCCACTGTGTTAGAGGCATGAAGGGGGTGTACATAGGAGAGGAGTCAGGGAAGACTTCCCTGTAGAAATAGCATGAACTGAGACATGAAGAATGAGGAAACAGTGAGCAAAGCCTGAAGCAAAGGAACAGAGAGCATTCCAGGTCAAGGGAATGGTCTGTGCAAAGGCACTGAGACAGAAGGTGGCACAGTGCTTCAGAAGGAAAGGAAAGAAGGCGAGTTCAGTCCTGGCATATGGAGTCTGAGGTCCCACTTCTGGCAGACACATTCCTGGCCAGCAGGTGGGGAGGAATGATGCACTATGGATATACGCTGCGAACACCTCCTGAGCATCTACCAACGGCCAGGTGCTCATCCGAGTGAGTGTTTCCACACAGTAACTCCCTAAGGAGCATCCTCACACCAGGTGGATGCGATTGTAACCGCAGGCAGGCAGTCCCCAGAGACTGAGTCCCATCAACCACGGGCCTCCTAACTTGTGGAGCACAATGACCAAGAGCAGAGACTATGGGGTCCAAGAATACTGGGTCCAAGCCCCAGCCCTGCTTCTGATTACCTGCATGACCCTGGGTGAGTTACTCTATCTCTGCGGGTCTCATCTGTGAAAAGCGGAGAATGGATGCATCACCGACTTCAGAGAGTCCTCACATGGAGCAAGCGAGATCATCCACATAAATCAGTCAGCACTGTGTCTGGCACACAGCAGGCATCAAAGATGTTAGCAGGTACTAGCCTTAGCTCTTCTGTTTCTAGCACTAGCAGAAGACCTGGCACAGGCAGGCATGTGGAATGAAAGAATGACGCAGGTGCCCAGGCAATGCCTGTCAGGAATTGAGTGTCATAGCCCTGAATTGGGTACCCTGGGGAGGTTCTGGGCACCTGTCAAGAGAGACCCTCAAGCACACAGTGGGTGGTCATTTGCTGCGGATGCTGCAGAAGGGATTTATGCATTTGGAGGACGTGGATTATAAGAAGAACGAGGGCTTTGTACAGTCCTTGCCAGCCCTGAGACTCGGGGACTCTCTGGACCCACCCCACCTGCCAGAGCAGGGACAATTTTATGGAGCTCAGTTTCTTAATCACCTTATTCTGCTGGGGCTTAGAGTGGAATCCTTTCTCCAAATTGGACATTTATGGGGCTGGAGGAGAGACGGAGGGCAGGACGGATGAAGTGTCCACATTCCAGCTGAGAGGTTAAGGGCTTTTGTGTTCCTTCCTTCTAAACTCCAAAGTTCCCAGCCAGGCCTGGGGGTGTCCATGTCTCCCTCAGATGGGCAGGGCACTCCTGTGTCCAAGTCCTCCCCACCCCCAAGATCTCTGCAGCCCAGCTCCTCCTGCCCTCTCTGAAGGAAGCCAGGCTGCTACAACCTGAGGGCCTCCCCAGAGCTCAGCACAGGACTGGCACCCAGAAAGTGTGTGTATTTATGGAGTATGTGAACCAAATTCGGTCTGATTTTCCCAACCCTGGGAAAGTGTGGGAAAGCCTAGAAGCCTCTAGGGGTCTCCCTGACTCCTGGACTGACCACTTTCTGTGGTCAGGACCAGCCTGGGGCCTTCAGATCGTGCATGCGGCCCATTGCAGGTGAGCCTCACTTCACGCCGCAAGGTGAAGCAATGAGTAGAGGTCAAAGTCACCAGGGTGGCTGGCTGTTCAGAGAATCTTGCTCTCACAAAAGAAACTGAGGCCCCTCCAGTACCCCCTCAAGCACAGTTTGGTTTCTGTCACTATCTCAAAGCCAGAACTTTCAGTGGCTCACTAGCGCCCACATGGTCACATCCAGGCACTTCAGCCTGGCACTCATTCCCTTCTTCCCTGCCATGAATCTCCTTCATACTGCTCCCACGCCAGCCTGGCAGGCCACCTGCCTCTCCTCTCCTCCTGGCCGGCAGGCTCCCAGCATTCCTACTCCATGGCCACCTCTCAGCAGAAGTCCCAGGCCTGCTTTAGGGCAGGCAAGTGCAGCCTGGCTGGCCTGGTTCTTCCCCAGCTATGTGGCTTCAGAGAATTGGCTCTGCCCAGATCAGTGAATCCACTCTGCCTAGCCCTGAGCTGGAAACAGAGGACACAGAGAGTCACACTGCCATCATAAGACTCACGGGAGGGGAGACAAGCCAGAGCCCTGGGGCTGTGGGGACTCAGAGGAGACACCTGACCTGGGCTGGAAGTCAGGGAAGGCTTCCTGGAGGAGGTGCTGGCAAAGTTCCGGGAGGGAAACAAAAGAAAGAAGAGGGTGGAGAGGCATTTCCCCCAGCAAAAAGGCCATGAGCAAGCAGGTAAAGGTCAAAGGCAACAAGGCGGGTGTCCTGGCTAACCTCTGCCAATGCCCAGCTCACAGAAGCAGTCCCCATCCAGGGGCCACAGAGAAGGGGACTAGACAGCACACAGCTGACCCTCCATGCTGCCACACACCCCTGCACCTTCAGTCCCATCAGAGCCTTTGGACATACCATTCCTTGTGGCCACCCCGCCGCGGAGGACCGCGTCCCCAGAGCGCCGTGGTGTCTGCGCAGTCGGGCGCGATCTGTTATTATCCCCCGTCAGCGCTGCCGGCCTGTGTACATTCCTCTGTAATGAGTCTGACCTCCTCGGCAATGTTTAATCAGAGCCTAATCGACCCTGGCTTTGATCTGCTGCATTTTCTGCAAAAACCCTGGTACCTGATTTTTACAATCTGATTAGCAGGCCAGCTCTCCGAAGCCAAAATTACCCTGAGTTGCAGAGATCCCTGCTGAGTTCTTTGTGCTTTTCCCCCTCTCTTCCAACAAGTTATTTCCTGAGACAACTGTCACTTCCCTCCTTGCCTGTGACTGTCTCCCTCGCCCTCAGCTTTCACATCCAGCCAGTCGTCAGGTCTCAAATAGTGGGTCCTAACCCATCCCCTCCTCTCCCCAGCAGCTTCAGTGCTGGCCACCGCTACCACGGTCTGAGGCTTCTGCCCCTGACTGGCCCTGCAATCTGTCCTCCGCCCCGCAGCCAGTTCTGCTGAGAGCCGCTGCCACTCTGCCGAGCCATCTGGCCTCAGGAAGTGTTCCCTGCTGAGCCCTCCAGCAGGGCCAGTGGCCAGCCCCACCTCATATTCCCCCCACTCTGTCTTATGCACAGGTTCCTGCCCTCCCCTCTGCCCCGGCGCTTCATCTAGTTCCCTCTCTCCTCTTTCACCAGGCTGCATGCTGGCCCCTCTCCACTCCCGCATCCGTGATCCCCCCTGCCCACCTTGGTCACTGTTCCTTCCATCTCTCCCACCAGACTGCAAAGCCCCTTTAGGAGGTGTCTCTCATGCTCCACTGTTACCCCAGGGAGCAGAGCAATGACTGCCCTGAAGCTGGGTATTCAGAAAATGAGGGAGGAAGCGCACTGCCAAGTCAGACCTTGGCCCTTCTTATCTTTCAGCACCGCACAGCACAATTCTCCTCTCCGGCTCAGCCCGCTCCACTTTCCACCAGGCCCCGGCCTCTCGCATGGAAGACATGGCTTTGTTCTCATCCGCAGTGCTTTTTCCCTCCAAAGTGGGAATACAGGGTGGGAAAGAGAGCAGAAGTCCCTGTGAGCACAGGAAAATGGTCCTTGCCTGGTTGGTGCAGACCCTGAGCCGAGCACTGGAGGCACAGAGGAATCAGATCCTCTCCCTCTCCTTGGGGAGCTCACAGCCTGTGGGGGAGGCAGTGAGAGGAGCAGATAAACTGGAACACAGGGAAAACGGTGTTCACCTCTGCTCAGGGAAGCTGACTCTGCTTGAAAGAAACAGGAAGGAGTCGAAGAGGGAGCATCTGAGTTGGGTTTGAGAGAGAAATAGGAGTTCTCTAGCCAAGAAAAGAGTGACCACGCAAGGGCGCAGAAGCATGAGAACGTACGGCAGGTTCAGAGGGCAGGAAATGTTCCGGGGGCCTGAACAGAGGTGGGGGTGGGGCAGCAAGTTTGCTGTGGCCAGATCATGAAAGGAGACCATGCTAGCGAGGTAGGACTGTGGCCTGCAGGATCACCGTGTCTGTCGCCTAACTGAACTTCCTAAAAGTGTGGAGCACTTTCTTTGCCCTGATACACAGTGGATTCCAGAGCTGTGTATAGGAGGCTCCCAGAGCTACTCCACTGCCAGTGAGATCACTGAAGCTCAGAGAGGCCAAGTGACTTGGGCGAGGTGACACAGCCTCCGAGGAGCAGAGCGTGGACTGGAACCCAGAATCTCCTGAAGTTAAGGAAAGGTTTTCCCAGGATGGAGGCAAACGAGAGAATCACGGTGGGAGCAGAACCAGAGCCAGGCAGGAGAGCTGGACTTGTAAAGGGCTGCTCGCCTCTTGGGCAGAGGAGGAGGGAAGTAGTCCCCAGCTCCAAGGCCTTTCATACCCTGCAAGGCACCACCTGCCCACCTGGGTCTCTCAGATATTTTTGGGGGTTGGGGGGTGGGCAGTGGAAGGAAAGAAACAGTCTCCTGAGGGCTTCCCATGGAGTTCTTTCACTAATTATCTACTCCCAGCAATTCCAAGGAGACTCTGAGGCAACATCTATCCCCTGGTCCAACCAGCCAGCCCTGCTTCATCAAGCCTGTGTCAGCCCTTGCAGTTTAGCCCCTTGAGGAAAACCCAAGTACATCCCCGCTCTCCTTGCCCTGTGAGGGCCAGGGAGCTTCCTGAAGGGCCCCCTGCTATCAAGGGGTTCTGTGTGTTTTCTCCCTCAAGCCACACGGCTTGCTTACACGCCATGGGTCCCCCCAGCTACAAAGGGGCAGCACCAGGTCAAAGCCCCCGCCACCCAGCACCCAGCCAGGATCTTACCATCTGGACACCTCCTTCACGAGGGGAAGGACGGTGGGCAGGAGTCCTGGCTAATGGGGGTTCCAGTTAACCGGGAGTCATGGGATGTTCTCAGCCCCAGGCCCCCATGTGACCAGGGGACAGTGACAACTGCTCCCACTTGTGGATGCTCCCAGGCATGGGGCCTGACCTCCCTGCGTCTCTCACCCCAACCTGGGAGCTGGTGGCATCACCACATCATAGATAAGGAAGAGTCCTAGACACAAGCAGTCGGCTGTGCCCCTAGCCCCACCTCAAGCCCAGAGGACCCAACCATTGGGATCACCGTGCTGTGCTGTCTGGGCTGAGGAACCGGGGCTGCCCTGCTGGAGGCCAGACTGGCCCTGCCCCAGTGCGTTTCCTGCTCGGCAGGCTCTGGCCCTGCGTGTGGCGCGCTGACACCCGCTCCTTCCCTGATTCCGAGTGAGCACCTCACCAGACTCTCATTCACTTCTGTTTTCTCTGCAAACATCCCACGGGCCCGCCGCTCCCTCCTGTGCCCAGGAATGCGAGTGTGGGCTCACGGGGGATAAATCCGTCTGAGTCTCTATTTTGACTAGTCCCTATAAAATGTGCTGTGAGCAATTTGCAGGGAGAGGTGGGGAAAAGGGAAGAGGTGGCGGGTGGAGGGGCTCTCCCTCATACAGATGTGCAGTCCTGCTGAGCCAGGGACTAGGGACTAGACCCGGTCCCCCAGAAATTGTGCCACGTTTCCCACTACCCTCTCTGCTCTCCTGCCCGTTCCTTAGTGCCCAGGCCAAATGCCCCCTCCTCCACAGAGACTTCCTTGTTTCCAACTGGGAACGACGACGCCCTTCCCAAGCCTCCACAGCACGGTGCTCCTCCTAGCCTCGTGCTGACAGGTGAGTGACTGCCTTGCCTTCCCCATGAAGCCCTGAGCTCCTCCAGGGCAGGCCCACAGCACCTGTATGATGCCGTCTACAAGAAGAGGCGCTCAGGAAACAGCTGCTGAGTAAGCACAGTTTTTAAACTGGTTTTTGTGTGTGGGGGATGTTTTCTGGAGAAAACCAGAAAATCTGCCAGAAAAATCCTAAAAGGGCTGTACTACTCGTTTTTAAATTTTTGCTGAGTGCCTGATCTTGCCCAATGGCAGAGAATTCATTTGGGGGCACCTTGAGGACACCTACTGGCAGAATCCATGAAGGTCCAAGAATAGTGCAGAGGCGCCAGCCACACCCCAGGCCGGACTCCGGGCCAGGCAAGGCTGGGGATGAAACCGTCACGGTAGTCTTAGAACTCCGGGGTCCACCTTCTTCCTCAAGCCCTCTGCTTTCAGTAGCACTCTGTGGATGCCTGAGCACTTTCTCCCAGGTCGTTTGATGGTCTCCTTACACTCCACCCTCACAGCGTGAGCCAGTTAAGAGACCAGGCCAAAGGTGCACCTCAATACCCATTCAACAGGCATTTCAAAGACAGACGTGGAGAGTTTCAATTCAGACCAGTAAGTGCTGTGATGGGGCGAAGCAAGGGGGCAGTGGGTATGCAGAGGAGCCGAGGCCCAGTCAGGGGAAGGAGGCCTCAGGAGAGGCTTTACAGAGGCGCCACCTGTCTGGGCAGGACTCACGGCAGCTTCCCTCCTTCCCCAGGTGAGAGGCATTTACCCCAGCTGTCCTCTGGCTCCAACCCTCTCTCCTGGTTCCAGTCCTCCCTCCTGGCTGCAGCCCTCCACTGTCTACCAAGTTGACCCGCCTTTTGAGCCTCCTGTATCTTCCCACCCAGAAACATCCTGAGCTGAGAGCCAGCCAGACCAGAGCAAGTGACCACCGACATGGGGAGTCCCAGCAAGGCCTGCGCTGTGACCTTTCTGCCTGAGAACAGTAGAAGACAAGCACTCAAGAGGTCTTCATTCTCAACACTTAGCCAAACAAAGACTTACTTCTCCATTTGGCCACAGGCAGTACCAATGCCCTGTGTCACGCTGAGCAAACACTGCCCCTCTCTGGGCCTACAGTAACAGCCCAAGGCCAGACCTCTCCTCTCTAGCAGCGTAGCATCTGTGATATGTTACCCCACCCCACCCCACCACCCAGGCCCCTCTGAGAGGCATCTCAGCACCCATTACTGGCCTCAGCAGATGAGATCCCAGGAGCTCAGCCTGTTCCTCGGGCCCTGGCCCTCACTGGCATTTACTTGCTCACAGGTGCCCTTCAGTGTCGGTTTATCCCCGCCACTCTGCACCTCTGGGCTACATGTAGCAAGTGGAATGCCTTTCCCCTTCCTGTCTGGCCAACACAAGCCCCTATCTTCCTAAATGAAGCTCTCTCACACCTGCACTGGGCTCCCTGACCCTGAGTCACACTGTGTGGTCATTATCTGATACCCAGCAGCCTGCCCCTTCTGCTGTGAGCTCCCTGAGTCAGGCCTGAAGCTGATTTATCTCTGGGTCCCCAGCACAGGCTAGAAAGGGTGAAGAACATGAATCAAACATCAGCTGCACATGCACAGTGAGGGCATCAGGCCAGGGAGCATCACCACCCAGCGACACTCAGCACCACAACACCACATCTTCAGGGCCACAAGCAGGGATGGCTCACCACTCCAGGCTCCACTGCCCTCATAGTACACAATGGGGAAAGGGTGGGCTCCAAGGCCCTCCCTCTTGAAGACCTGTGCTGCAGGACACAGCTGGGATGGCTTCCACTGGTCTCCTATGAAACATGGCAGGGGCTCCTCCAGGAACCAAATCTCAAGCGGCCTCTGCCTAAACTGGCCGCCAAATGGTCAGTGTGGAGGCTGGAGAGAGGACACTTTAACACCACAGCACCTCTTGGCCTCAACGTCTGCATCTGGAAATGGACGTGACAGAACAAACAGGACACTGCGGCGCAGGCTGCACTGTCCAGCACTGCTCAGAGAGCCAGGACCATCTCTCCCTTCCCTCAGTCATCCAGAGAAGCACGCAGGGCGGCGGTGATCAACCCCTGTTTACGGCTGGGAAAATGAGACTCAGGAGGCAGGACATTTCAACTGGCCTAAAAGAGAAGGAGGAAAGGGCATTCCGGCAGAGGGGCTGGTGTCCCCAGAAACAGGTGGTGATGATGCGAGAACTGTCAAGGGCGTGGCTGGAGCAAGAATAATAAAAACCAGGTGCCACTCCAACCACTCTGCATGAATCTAGACGTGTAATCCTCATAACAACCCCTTGAGGTGGGTACAGTTATCTCCTCCTTTTTACAACTGGGACTCCTGAAGCACAAGTAACTGTCTGAGGTTGCCCAGCTAGCAGTGAAGGAGCAGGGATGAAGCAAACCCAGGCTCCAGGACCCACATTCCTCCTCAAGCACGTGCCCACACTGCCTCTCAAAAAGGAAGGGAAAGGCCGGGCGCTGTGGCTCACGCCTGTAATCCCAACACTTTGGAAGGCTGAGTCAGGAGGATCACTCAAGGCCAGAAGTTCAAGACCAGCCTGGGCAACACAGCAAGATCTCCGTCTCTACAAAAAAAATTCAAAAGCCAGCTAGGCATGGTGGTTACACGCCTGTAGTTCCAGATACTCAGGAGGCTGAGGTGGGAGGATCACTTGAGGACAGGAGTTTGAGGCTGCAATGAGTTATGATCACACCATTGCACTCCAGCCTGGGCAACAGAGTGAGACCTGTCTCTTAAAAAAAAATTTTTTTTAAAGGAAGGGAGCCCATGAAAGCCCCCTATTCAGTAGTGCCTGGCCCTTAATTAATATCTGATGAGCAAATAAGTGGATGGGTGAACAGAGTCTCAGCATCTCACCCTACCTGTGGTATTAGCTCCCTGCTCTGCAGCCCTCACACCATTGGCTGGGACCACTTAGCCCCACAGCTCTCTCTTCCCACCCCCAGGCTCTGTTTCCAGCAGGGAGACCTGAGAGGGTCCTACGGAGCTCCAAGTGAGGCATGCAGGGCAGCTACTAGGCCTACGCTGACCTCAGCCCCACCTCCAAGCTCCTGCCCCGCAGGGCTCACCACGCCCTTGCCGCCACACCACCCTGTGGTGAGGCTTGCCCTGGCCCTGCCTTTGTCTCCCTGGCTGCAGGCCCCTGCCTCTGATCACTCAGTCCAGCTCCTGAACTAACCCCATCCCCCATCCCCACCCAGCTGGTGGGTCCCCACATGCCCCAAATTTACCATTCCTCACCGCCAGCTTCTAGCCAAAGCCCTCCAAAAACTCACTCCCACCTAGGCCAGGGTACCTACTGCCACTCACAGTAGGGCTCACAGCCCCCCTGTGTCCCTCCCCAGCTGCACCCACAGTGGGGCTTCAGGGCCCGAGCCCAGCCTCTCTCACCACTTGCTGCCCACAGACCCTAGCCCTGCCCATCTTATCATCCTCTCTCCTGCCACCACAGGAGCCACATGTGAACCTATCCATGTTTCTCAGAGTCTGGCCTTTTGTCTGCTGCCCACAGAATCTTGGGCCCACACTGAACTCCATGAGCAGAATCACTGGAGATGAAGCCTGGGAGGACCCAGGACCCAGGATCCCAGATTCACATGGGCTGGGAGGAGCTGAGAGCCCCCTGCTTCTCCATGTTCCCCCACATCCATGAGCTCCTCCACCCCTGCTCCTCCTCCATCCCCTCTCCCTCTCCCAACAACCTCCTCCTCCCCTGGAGCTTCTACACCTTTTCCACCAGCCACTCCCTGCAGCTACTCAGCCAGCATCAAATCATACACTGGCCGAGCTTCGGATTTGCTAATAAAGGGTCCTTCATTTCTGCACAGCTCCACCTTACTGAATTTGCAGTTTCCCTAAATGGCCTCTATATTCCTTTCACGGCCAGTACCAACCTCCCTTCTACCCCCACTCCAACCCAGAGTCACACCCACCCAGCATGACCAGCTTCCACAGTTAAACCAGCTCCGCCCCAGCGGCTGCATCTCTGAAAGCACAGAAAGATGCATATTACCGTTACTCTAGTCCCACCATTGGCAGCAGCAAGGCCCATTCGGACGGGGGTCATGGAGGAAGAGGGAATTCCATACCAATAATCTGACCTGGGGACAGTGTCTGGCAATGTCACACCTAGCCTGCACCCCACTCTGCAGTTATAATCTCTGTTAAATACCTGACCCCTCACGCTGCCTCCCTTTTTCCTAGCACAAGCTTTCTTTTCCTTCTCATCCAACCTCTCTTTTCCTCCATTTAAAGGGAGAAGGATTTAAAAAGCTATTTCTAAAACTACCATAGAACAATAAAGCCCCTTTTGAACTAAGCACACCACGTAATGAGGCTTAAACTCACTGCCAGATTCAGCATCCTGGAGCTCAACCCTATGTCACATCCTTGCTCAAAAGCCCTCCATGGCTCCCCACTGCCTGAAGAATAAAAGGAATCAACACAACCATAAAACAGCAATTGGTATCCAATGTACTTGAGATGTGCATGGAAAGAATGTAGTAATAACGTGAAAGACATAACCATAACAATAAACATAGCTAGCAATTACTGAGCACTTACTATGTGCTTTACACACGTTAACACATGACCCTACAGGGGTGCAGCTGGAGGAGGGACACAAGGGGTATGGGCCCTAGCCGGAGTAGAAGTGGGGGACCCTGGCCCATGTGGGAGTGAGTTTTTGGAGGGCTTGGCTAGAAGCTGGCTGTGAAGAAGGGAAATTGGGGAAACCCAGACCATCCCAGCTAGGGCCTGCTTTCTCCCCACTGGGCTGGAATCACACGCTTGCCCAAGGCCTCTGCAGGCCCAGTGCTCTGGACGGTGGGCACTGCCACCCTAGCAAACCCCAAAGTCTTCTAGGAACCCACTCAGTCTTTACTGGCTAGACTGGCCTGTCTGTCAATGGACTCCCAAGGGCCCATCCTGTCCCCAGAAGCAGCTCTAGAGCCATTCTCTATCCCTCTACATCCATAGCCGTCCTTTCCCAGAGAAGGTATGTCCCTCACAGGCGCTCAGCACTTCCCAGTGTCAGAGTGTGTCATGGAGACCTGGTATCAACCCAGAGAGAGGAGCAGGGCCGAGTGCATTCCACTCTACAGACAAGGACATCATCGTGGCACCGTGTGTTCCAGGCACTGTTTCATAATTTAATCCTCCCTGCAGCCCCCTCTGAGACTACTATTATCCCTCTTTTACAGATGAGAAAACTGAGGTAGAGAGGGGCTAAGACTTGCCATGGCCCCATGTCAACTCAGTGACAGGACTTGAACCCAAATCTCCCTGGTGGCCGTCTGTCTCTGGAGGCCACCACCATGGCCAACAACCTCAGAAGATCCATCTTCTCTGCTGCTGACCATCCCAAACCTTCTGGACGCCCAGCCCTGGGGGACAGGCATCTGGCCAGGTACTTGAGATGGTTCTCAGCAGCCCCTGGGGACAGAGGCCAGAACTGCTAAGCCTGGCTCTGGAGTGTTCCCCCAGACACCCCATCCCATCCTGGTCCCACAGTGCCCCAGCCAGAGCTGCCCCCCCAGCGCAGCCTCTCACCCCCGCCCACAGATCCAAATTTCCATTCCCTCAGCAGCATGAGCTCAGTGGGGAGGAAGGCAATCTGATTACAAGCAGTCCTGGCCTCGGGTCGCTAAGGGTGTGGGCATCATAAAGCAGGCGCCCTGGCGGCACTGAGGAGGGAGGGAACGGTGCGGGAAGCCTGGGATGTCGAGGCCAGGCTCTGTTACCACCGCGCCCCCACCTGGAAAGCGTGTCTTTTCATCCATCGCTGCCTTACCTAACCCTCCAAACGGCGATGCCACTCAGTGACCTTGATGAGAAGATGCTTTGGGAGATAGGAAACATGACGTAAACACGAGGAGCCCAAGAAAGGGCTCTGGCCCAATCTGGGGTCAGGACTGGTCTAGAACGGCCCTGAATGAGTTTGAGAGACCAGCGGGGGTTGGCCAAATGGAGGGAGTGGGCCCTCTAGGTGAGAAACAGCAGGGGTTAAGCCATTTATCCCTTTAGACATGGGGCACTGGGGGAGGGGTGACAAGGAGAGACGACATCAGCAAAGCACACAGTACACAGTAGGTGTTCAGAACACGGTTGTTCTCTTCCCCTCCGCATACCTCACCCTGTGGACTCAGGACCAAGCTTATACCTCCTCACTCCCTTTCTGTGAGCCGGCTGACCCTGGCAGAGACGCTTTCTGCCTTCTCTTCTCAGTGGGCTGCACCCAGTGTCCCTGCTGGCCCAGGAAAGCCCTGCTGACCTGACCTCCTGGGTACCAAGCTGGGCTCAGCCCATGAATTAAGCTTCTGCAGAGGGGGCATGCTGAGGCGGCAGCACCCCCACCCCAGGAAGAAAGCCCAAGCGGGACAGACACTGCCGCCAGGATCCCAGCTACACCTCCTACAGGCTGTGTGGCTGGGGCAAGCTGCTCAAGTACTCCGACCTGGGACTTGGGATAGAAGAAGTTATTATAGACTGGGCGACATGAGGCATACAGCGCAGTCCTGCACACACACCAGCAGGAGCTAAATTCTCACCATCATAGTAGATTGACGCTGCCTCAAAAAACCTGGGCTGTAGGGTCACTTAGTAAGTATGAAACGTGCAGGACAATGGTGCTGGTATGGAAGGGCGGCAGAATGGCGGCTACGATCGTGCCTGCGAATAGCCTCTGCATTCCAGCCTGGGCAGCACAGTGAGACCCCCATCTCTCTATATATATACGTGTGTGTGTGTATATGTGTGTGTGTGTGTGTGTGTGTATGTGTGTATATATATGTGTGTGTGTCTACACACATATATGTACATACATACACACACACACGCACGCACATATACTGGCTCACTACTTCCCCAGACACTAGGGACCAGGGCCATGCAGTCCCTCGTGCTTATTAGTGATTCCTAATAAGTCAGGGAAGGCAAGTCCATGAAAACATTACAATCCACAGTAGGCCCACATCTGTTTAAAAAGCCGTGTGTGTGTAATGAAGCCCTGCAGGCGGCTGACAGTCAGCTGGGGTGGGGGTGGGTTGAGGAAGAAGAAAGCCCCCAGGCTCTGCTGCTCTCAGCTGGTCTGGACTGTGTGGCCCAAATTCCCAGTTATGTGACCACAGGTCAGCATCTCACCTCAGGAGCTTGTGGCTCCCATGTGTAAAAGGGGAATGAGGGGCCTCCAAGGTCACAGTGCAAGTCCAAGGAGAGGATGTGCACGAAACCCGAACTGGCAGTGAAACATGAAGGAGTGGCACGAGACAAGCAGAGGTCAAGGGGATTCACCTCCAGGCTGGGTAAGTTGAAGACCTAACCAGAAGAAGGTGGCAGACGGGGCACTACGACAGTGACTTGTCTGTCCTCAGCCAGCCAGCTGGGAGCTCCCCGAAGGCAGGCACCAATCTCACTGGTGCCACAACTGTCAGGTAAGTAGCAGGCACCAAGCAGTGAATGTCCAGCACAGCAGAGGGCTCAGCCCAGCCCCGGGCCGGTTCCCTCCACCCTGTGTCCTGGGAGGCCCCAGGTCCAGTTCAGGAAGGCAGGAGGGGCACGAGGTGGTAGACAAGAGCTTGGAACCCAGAGCCAGAACAAAGGAGGGGACGTGGCCTGGAGAAGTGTGCCTCACTGGGACCCAAACGCTGGATTTTACTGAGCACCTACTGAATACAAGGGTATTCTGTTTACATACAGTGTTTCATTTAGCTCTAGCAACTACCGGTAGAAATGAAAAGCCTTCATCTGCTGAGACGGATTAAGCAATGCAGCTAAGACTCCTCATCTTAGGAGAGGCTCAGGTCTGCCCAACCCAGGGGCCAGGGGCCTTCCTGGCCGTCTTTGGCCACAGCTGCCGGTGCCAGAGCATCTCCTGAGAATGTGGGCAGACTCGTGGGCGACTTGAGGTTGGGAGGCTGCGCTCCAGGCCAGAGATGTCTCCAACAGACGGAGCCCCCAGGGCTGCCCCGCTCCCAGCAGTCACCCCTGCTTTACAAGGTGGGACAATTCTGAGGGTTTCCTCCCCTCAGGGAGCTGGTGAGCTCCAGCGGTTAATGCTTTGCTCAGCACAGGCACGAGTTTAATAAAACCAGAAGCAGCTAATGGCTAACAATAAAAAATAATATTTTTCCTTCAAGCAATTAAATTGTAATATAGATCTCACTAATTCCTTCCTGTTCTTTCCCTTGAGATCTCAGATCAAGCACCAGAAGAAATAAATTATTCATCACTATTCCCCACTTGAAACTCAAGTTTTAAGGAATCCAAGGGAGAAATATTGCCTCCTTCATTAAGGCAGAAATCTGAGGGTTTTTACGGAGGTTTCATATAACAAGTCACCTTTCTGCAAACATGGATCCACGACCCAGACCCATCTTAAAGACCGATAAATTCACCACTTGCCCTTTCTCCAAGAAACCACAGTGTGTGAAAATTAATCTTACCAAAGCATGGCTCAAAACTCTCTATGGCCCCCTCTAATTAGGGGAAAATAAATAAAACTCCACCACCCCCACCCTACCCAGCCACGCTCATGAGCCTTCCAACCTTACTTCTCCCCATCCCTCCACACGCCCTTCTGGGCAGCCAAGTGGAGCTCACTGCTGTCCTCACATGTGCCATCTGCTTTCCCACCTCTGTGCCTGGAACTCCCTTCCCTCAAGGGCCCGCCTCCCACACTGAGCCTTACCTGCCTACCCCAGGGGAACAGGCCATCATCCACTCTGGGAACTCCTGCAGAACTCTGTCTCTTAAAGACTTTCCCCTTTCGACTCTGGCTAACAGTCTCTTGAGATGGCCAAGTGAGCCTGGGAACAGAACACCTTCCACGTGGCATCCCCGTGCAGCTCCTCTGCAGATGCCCCTTCACTGTGCCTAGCGTGGTGACCAGTATCTTATAGGAGGTGTGTCCACATTCACTGGGTGGATTCACAAACGAATTCAATAACCACTGAGGACTACTTCTCTCAAGACCACGGGAGGGAGCTGGGAGGAGGCAGGACAAGAACTTCTGGACGTTGCCTGGATAGCGGGAAGTCGGTCACAGCAATGAACCCCAAGAATGACACAATAGCAGACTCTGTAAGGAAAGTGAGGGAAAGAGAGCAATACCAACATGAACAGGTCACCCTGCCCAGAATCCTTCAGAGGCTCTCCCTGCCTACTGGCAGAGCTGGGACTTGCTTAGCTTGGCATTCAAGGCCCTTTGTGAGGTTCTCACTTTGCTCCCAACTTTCACTTTCTATTCCAATTGCTGTGCACATGCAGTTCCTCCCCACCATTCTGCCTAAGGGACCTCTCTTCGTCCTTTAAACCACGGTTCGGTGCCACCACCCTGATCCCACCCTCCTCGGGGAGCCACTGTCTGTTCTGGAGCCCCCTTTCCCCAGGCTGGGGTATTCCTGGGACAGGTTCAGGATGGGATCCACCCCAGCAGAGATCCAACCCCTGCTCAGGGCTTGGGAAGCATCCACGGAGCTAAACTACACAGCAGAGGAGGAAGGAGAAACAGGTCTTCTGGAAGGACCTGCCCATCGGTCACACTCCCTTCAGAGTCCAGCTAACACTTATTTAGCACATACTCAGTGCGGACACTGTCCTTCACACTTTTGCACATATCGCTTCACTTCATCGTAGCAACAACCCAGGATGTAAGTGCTGCTATGACTATTGCACAAATGAGGGAACAAAGGCACAGAGAGGTTAATCAACTTACTAAAGTCACAGAGCCCACAAGAGGTAGAACTGGGCTCAGAGCCAGTGGTTCTAACTGCTACAACCAATACTCTATGTAAAACATAAGGACCTGTACTGGGGTGGGGACAGAGCAGAGTTATTCTAGCGACCAAAGCCCTCACGTTTGAAAACCTCCCTGTCAGGAAGTCAAATTGTCTCTATTTACAGACGACATGATTGTATATCTAGAAGACCCCATCATCTCAGCCCCAAATCTCCTGAAACTGATAAGCAACTTCAGCAAAGTCTCAGGATACAAAATCAATGTGCAAAAATCATATGCATTCCTATACACCAATAACAGGCTTAAAGAGAGCCAAATCAAGAACAAACTTCCATTCACAATTGCCACAAAGAGAATAAAATACCTAGGAATACAGCTAACAAGGAATGTAAAGGACCTCTTCAAGGAGAACTACAAGCCACTGCTCAACGAAATAAGAGAGGACACAAACAGATGAAGAAACATTCCATGTTCATGGTTAGGAAGAATCAATATCTTGAAAATGGCCATACTGCCCAAAGTAATTTACAGATTCAATGCTATCCCCATCAAGCTACCAATGACCTTCTTCACAGAACTGGAAAAAACCACCTTAAACTTCATATGGAACCAAAAGAGAGCCCACATAGCCAAGCCAATTCTAAGCAAAAAGAACAAAGCAGGAGGCATCACACTACCGGACTTCAAACTATACTACAAGGCTACAGTAATCAAAACAGCATGGTACTGGTACCAAAACAGAGATATAGACCAATGGATCAGAACAGAGGTCTCGGACACAATGCAACACATCTACAACCATCTGATCTTTGACAAACCAGACAGAAACAAGCAATGGGGAAAGGATTCCCTGTTTAATAAATGTTGTTGGGAAAACTGGCTAGCCATGTGCAGAAAGCAGAAACTGGACCCCTTCCTGACACCTTACAGTAAAATTAACTCCAGATGGATTAAAGACTTAAACATAAGACCTAACACCATAGAAACCCTAGAAGAAAATCTAGGCAAAACCATTCGGGACATAGGTGTAGGCAAGGACTTCATGACCAAAACACCAAAAGCATTGACAACAAAAGCCAAAATAGACAAATGGGACCTAATCAAACTCCACAGCTTCTGCACAGCAAAAGAAACAGTCATTAGAGTGAATCGGCAACCAACAGAATGGGAAAAAATTTTTGCAGTTTACCCATCTGACAAAGGGCTGATATCCAGAATTTACAAAGAACTAAAACAGATTTACAAGAAAAAAACTAACAAGCCCATTCAAAAGTGGGCAAAGGATATGAACAGATACTTTACAAAAGAAGAGATACATGAGGCCAACAAACATGAAAAAATGCTCATCATCACTGGTCATCAGAGAAATGCAAATCAAAACTACATTGAGATACCATCTCACGCCAGTTAGAATGGCGATCATTAAAAAATCTGGAGACAACAGATGCTGGAGAGGATGTGGAGAAATAGGAACACTTTTACACTGTTGGTGGGAGTGTAAATTAGTTCAACCATTGTGGAAGACAGTGTGGTGATTCCTCAAGGACCTAGAAATAGAACTTCCATTTGACCCAGCAATCCCATTACTGGGTATATATCCAAAGGATTATAAATCATTCTACTATAAGGACATGTGCACACGAATGTTCATTGCAGCACTGTTTACAATAGCAAAGACCTGGAACCAACCCAAATGCCCATCAATGATAGACTGGACAGGGAAAATGTGGCACATATACACCATGGAATATTATGCAGCCATCAAAAAATGATGAGTTTGTGTCCTTTGCAGGGACATGGATGAACCTGGAAACCATCATTCTCAGCAAACTGACAGAAGAGCAGAAGATCAAACACCGCATGTTCTCACTCATATGCGGGTGTTGAACAATGAGAACACATGGACACAGGGAGGGGAGCACTACACACTGGGGTCAGTTGGGGGGAAATAGGGGAGGGACGGTGCGGGTTGGGGAGCTGGGGAGAGATAGCAAGGGGAGAGATGCCAGAGGTAGGTGATGGGGAGGAAGGCAGCAAATCACACTGCCTCGTGTGTACCTATGCAACAATCTTGCATGTTCTTCACATGTACCCCAAAACCTAAAATGCAATAAAATAAATGGGAAAAAAAATAAAAATAAATAAATTAAATTAA